>NC_051072.1:28789996-29029993 GCF_004664715.2 Peromyscus leucopus | reverse complement strand
CCCACCAAATGAGAAACTGGTGTGGCAGCACATGCCTGTGATCTCAGCACGGGCGGGGTGGGGTGGGGGGGGGGGTGGAGGGGGTGGAGGGGTAGGGGGGGTAGGGGGTGGGGGGAGTGGAGACTGGTGGGTCCTGGAAGCTCACTGGCCAGTCAGTCAGTCAGTCTAGAACTGGAGTGCTCCAGGTTCAGTGAGAGACCTTGTCTAAAATAACGAGCTGGAGAGCAAGGACATCAGATGTTGCCCTTTGGAATCCTCACATACATGCTCACATGTGCACACACATCCCCCCCCCATATTAATGCCTACATAAACACACACACACACACACACACACACACACATACACACACACACACAGACAGAGACAGAGACAGAGACAGAGAGACAGACAGACAGACACACACACAGAGACAGAGACAGAGAGGTAGAAAGACAGACAGAGACAGAGACACACACAGAGAATAATTTATATATATTATTAAAACTTGCTGAGAACTCAATAAAAGATCTAGTCTGCCAAGCAGAAGTACTGGGTTGTAGCTTCCAATTCTTTGGTTTGTTTTGTTTTTCTTTTCTTTTTTTTTTTAGATTTATTTATTTTATTTTACGTGTATGAGTGATTTGCCTTCATGCGTATATGTGCACCACATGCATGCCAGGTGCTTTAGAGGTCAGTAGAAGGCACCTGAGCCCTTGAAACTAGAGTTACAGACAGCAGTGAGGCAGCAGGTGGCTGCTGGGAACCAAACCCAGGTCTTCTGCAAAGACACTTAGTCACTAAGCCATCTCTCCGGCGCCCAAAGCTTCCAATTCTGAGAGCTGTGAACCTGCGTTTCTACAAATCCCTGCAAAATACCATCTTCTGGGTATGACAGCCATCGCAAGCACAAACTCCAAGCTGCTGTGGCTATTTATCTTCACTCTGTTGGCACAAGACTGGCATTGCCAGCCACCAGTCATGGCCAGGGAAGGGACCCGTCTCTGCTGAGCAGTTGGCTTCTGATACATTCTGGAAGACTATCCATCAGTTGTACACACACTGATGGACCTGCCAGGCTCCAGTGGACAGTTCCAAACCCACGGTCTCAGAGATGGCCCTGGTTAAACTCAGTGGGCCACAACACAAAACAAGGAGACAGGAGTGTGGGAAAGGGATGTGTAGGGAATGGGGGGCTGGTAGGGGTGGGAGGGAGATAAAGAGAGGTGCAGGGGAGGGGAGAGTCATCAGAATGCATAACATACACATATTGAACTGTTGAAGGCCAGATTTAATGAACGAAAACAATTTCTAATGCAGCAAATTTATGTATCTGAAATGACAGGTCTAGGAGGAACCACTGTTGCCACGGCATAGACTTGACCATTTCCTCTAAATAATTACGTTTGTTTACTCCGATGACAATTTGAGATACTATCACTTACGGCACCGTGTAACTTGTGCAGTGACAGGAACCCAAGCCTGTTTAGTGTGAGCAAAAAGAGAGGTGTATTGACTCCAAAGTGACAGTTCTAAGTTTGCCATGACTCTACTAGCTGCTCCATCCATCCGGGTGTGTGATCCCTTCCCCACCTTTCATTTTATTGGACACACTAGGCTGTTACCTCCCTTATCAGCACTGCTCTTGTTACCCTGCCATTCCTGGTGTGCCTTATTTGATCTGATTCCCCTCTTTGATTTCCACGGGTTGGAGGCGGCACTACTTGAAACACGTGAGGGAGTCTCTCGGTTATTTCTCTCTTTGTAGTGACAACGTATTGATAAAGTCAACTTAAGGAAAGAAGGGCTCATTGTGGCACATGAGCCAAGTCATTCATCTTGGCAGGGAAGGGATGCGGAGGTGGCTACCACACTGCATCTGCAGACAGACGGCAGAGAGCAATGGATGCTTGCACTCATAACCCTTTATCATTTGTTTATTTTTATTCAGTTCAGGACCCCAGTCCATAGAGTACCCACTTTCAAGATGGGTCTCTCCTTAGCTAAACAAATTTCTTTGAAAACACCCTTTCCGGCATACGCTGAGACATGTGTTCTAGGTGATTCTAGGTTCAGGTGGGTTGCCAGTGAAGATGTAGCCTCACAGCTTTTCTACCAGAAGGAGAAGTTCAATTTGCAGAAGAGAGAGGGGAAGGAAAGATATTTGCTGATCTGAAGGAAACAACAAATATGCACTAATACTTCAGAGTTTCAATTCTTGTTATTTTTGCTCAAGATTTTATACTCACCACTTTTTTATGTCCTCAAGTAGTCTTTGAGAAACTGATTTTGGGCTGGAGGGACAGCTCAGCCATTAAAGGCAAGACTCACAACCAAAAATATGAGAAACTAATTTTCCCCCACTATGCTGGATCTTTCTGTGTTAACCAAGGCTAATCTACAAGTCTACTTGCCTAGGTTCACCTCAAACCTATGACCTTCCTGCTTTAACCTCTTGAATACTAGTTTTAGAGACATGTACCACCACACGTGGCTTTAAAATGTAGTATCTTATTAGCAAATAATACTCTATTTTGTGTGCGAAATCTATTGGTTATTATTGTGTAAAAAATTATCCTCCAAATCAGCAGCCTACATCAACAAAAATGTGTATCATACAGTGAGTGTTTTCATGCAGGAATCTCACAGGGTTTGGGAGGATATTCTGGCCCAGGACTTGACATGAGATTGCAGTCAGCTGGTGTGGTGCTGTCCCATCTAAGCGTGAGCTCACTTTCAGTATGCTGATCAGTTATGAGTCTCTTCATTAACTACTGCACACTCAGGGAGGGAAAAAGCTCCTTTTACCAAGGTTGAGGTATTCTTTTATAAACATAACATGTACTAATTATATGAAATAATGGGCTTCATTATGACATTTTCATACACGTGTAAACATACTTTGACCATATTCACCCCATTTCCTTTTCTTGTTTCTCCTCTAAATAGTCCCCTTCTACTTTCAGGTATTAAAAAAAAATCTAGATTGTGCATAGATAGGGAGGCAATGTGGTATTTGTCTTTCGGTGTCTGGTTTATTTCACTGAGCAGAGTGATCTCTAGGTCCATTCAGTTTCCTGTAAACAATGTGATTTTGTTCTTTTTTATGACCAAATGACACTCCATCCAGGACATACACACCACATTTCTTTATCCATTCATCTATTGATGAGGACCTATACCTTGGCTGTAATAGAACAGAACTTCTGCCTTCTTTCACTGGCCATACACTGAAGCATGTGGGAAGGGGCAGCACAGGGTGTGGACTTGACAAGAGAAAGGCCTTGGGCGCCATCGTGGAAGCTGCTTATCACGCACAGCATTTCTTTATTGTCAGGCAATTAAGTGGGTTATAACTTGTCAAGAGTTTAAGTGAGGGCTGAGAAGATGGCTCAGTGAGCAAAGTATTTGCCAGGCAAGCATGAGGACCTGAGTTCAGATTCTAAGCACTCATAAATAAAGGCTGGGTGTGGAGGCACAGGCCTGTGACCCCAGTGCTGGGAGAAGTGGAGAGGGAATAATCTGCAGGGATTGCTGGCCAGCCAGTCTAGACAAAACAGTGAGTTCTAAGTTCAGTGAAAAGTGATAGAGAAAGATACCAGAAGTTGACCTCTGGCTTCCACATACAAGTGCAGACAAGTGTATACCACACCCATTTCCACACACAACAGTTTAAGTAATACTATAATGAACTAAGTTTTGTCACCTTTGTGTGTGTGTGTGTGTGTGTGTGTGTTTCTGGTATTGAATTTTTCACTAAAGAGTATACATTTATTAAAACCTTTAAAAAGATGTATTCATTTTATATATATGCATATGTATGTATACGTACCTACTTGTCTGTATGTGCACTGCATATGTGCAGGTCCTAGAGAGGGTATGGATCCCCTGGAAATAGAGTTACCAGCAGATATGAATCACCTGATATAGGTACTGGGACTCTAACCTGGATCCTCTGCAAGAGCAAAAGTGCTCTTAACTGCTGAGCCATCTCTCCTACCCCTGTGAAAACCTTTATGTGTTGTAGTATTTAAAAGAAATTTCTGCAACAAGCAAAGATAATATTTAAAAGTAAGAAAATATGCTTAAAAAAACTAAATTTAAAGCCAGGCATGGTGACATATGCTTTTAATCCCAGCACTTGGGAGGCAGAGGCAGGTGGATCTCTGAGTTTGAGGATAGCCTGGTCTACATAGTGAGTTCCAGAACAGCCAGGGATACACAGAAAAACAAATCCTGTCTTGAAAAAAACAAACCAAAACAAAACAAACCCACCCCTCCAAAAAAACACCAAAAGTAATTATTGAGAGACCAGATGATTAGCACAAATAAAATCATATCCTGGCCAAAGGGATACTCTTTATTCTCTAACAAAACTTAGTGAGTTGATTATACTACCATTAATACATGGAGAAAGGCATAAGGGTGTGCTGTGGGATAATGCTTTTGTACACTGGTTTAATAAAATGCTGATTGGCCAGTAGCTAGGCAGGAAGTATAGGCAGGATAAGCAGGCAAGGAGAATTTTGGGAAGAGGAAGGCTGAGTCAGGAGATGCCAGTGTGCTGTCCAGGGAGCATCATGTAATGGCACACAGGTAAAGACACAGAACACATGGCAACATATAGATTAACAGAAATGGGCTGAGTTTAAATGTAAGAGCTAGTCAGTGGTAGGCCTGAGCTAATGGCTGAGCAGTTTTAATTAATATAAGCCTCTGTGTGTTTACTTGGGTCTGAGTGGCTGAGGACTGGTGGGACACAGGAAAACTTCTGACTACATGGATGGTTCACTCTGGCAATGTGTCTGAGGCCATTATTCCTTAAATCTCTTATTATTTTAATCAGTTATACAGACGGGCTTCATTCAAGCTGCTCTTGTCTTTCACCTGTGTGTATTCTGTTCTTGGTCATCTCTAATATTTCGAGGGCTTCTGTGGTTTTTGTAAGTGTAGCTCAGAAGTTCTGGCCACATTCTGGATCGAATGCTACCAAGGTAGAGATACTTCTCAGAACATGAGGATGAAGTTAGTTTTTATCCCATAGGTAACAAAATCTGCAGATATGGGGCTGGAGAGATGATTCAGTGGTCAGGAGCTCTGGCTGCTCTTCCAGTGGATCCAGGTTTGATTTCTAACACCCACATTACAGTTCACAACCATCTGTAATTCAGTTCTAGGGGTTCCAATGCCCCCTTCTGGTCTCTGCAGGTACTAGACATGCACCTGGTGTACAGACATACATGCAGGCAAAACACCCATACACATAAATTAAAAATAAATAAATATTATAAAAAATTTAAAACATCTGCAAATGCTCAAGTTCTTTATTAAAATGGTGTAGCCTTTGCATGTATTACTCTACCTACATCCTCCCAAGTACTTTAATATTATCATATTAAATTAATATTATTAATATAAAATAATATAATAACATTACAGTAATGAAAAGGAGTACAGAGCACTTACAAAGGGAAGAGGCTCAGGCAGCTTACGGTTTAGGAGGCTCAGTGACCAACTGGCAAAGGGCCAGTTCTTGTGAAGGACCCCTTGGCTGTATGTATCATCATCGTGATAGCAGATGGCACCACAATGGGAACATATGTGAGAGGAAGAGAAATGGTACCATAAAATGGGAAGTCAGAGCTGAGCTCACTCTTATAACAAATAATTCTTGCTAGAGCTCTGGGCCCCACAAATAGTACTTCAGTTCCTTCTGCACATGTCCCCAGTAGCTAAAGACCCTCCACTTTAGTTTCAGGGAGGT
Organism: Peromyscus leucopus; assembly: GCF_004664715.2. Classification (NCBI taxonomy): domain Eukaryota; kingdom Metazoa; phylum Chordata; class Mammalia; order Rodentia; family Cricetidae; genus Peromyscus; species Peromyscus leucopus. The sequence goes on along the minus strand of NC_051072.1, from coordinate 29,024,249 downwards.
GGGAGTGGGGTGAGGAGGATGCAATGCCCTCTTATGGTCTCCAAGGAAATTAGACATTCCCAGATGTACATGCAGGCATCGTACCTGCTTGCAAAAAAATAATAAAAATGATAATATTAATGCTATGACTTATTTATTTAGTATGCATGAGTGTGTATGATATGGATGAACATGTAGAGGTTAAAGGACATTTTTTTAGGAGCCTGTTCTCTTCCTTTTAATTTAATTTTTTATAAATTTTATTATAAAAAACTTGCAAATAAAAAAATCACACAGAAATCAACCAGATTCAAAGGCTATACATCACAAAGAACTTCTGTACAATTAGAGTAGCCATTCTGAAGCTGTGGAGCTTCACATTGGATCTTACCCCTTTACTGTATTTATGTATTTTTTATGCTCTTACCTACTGTCTCTTATGAAAAATTCATGACAGCGTTAGAAACAGAAACAAACAAACAAATGCCCTGCATAAGTAAGTACACCTCTACTGTGCCTCATGCACATGCATCTCCAGAGAAGGAAACTAAAGAAATAGTGAACTTCTGAGTGCTCATTGCACCTCGTTTTATACTTAAGAGCTGGACACTTGACCCAAGAACATGGTCACAAAGAGCATGCCTACAAATTGCTTCCACTTTTCTGAAATCTAATATTTTTAGGTGTGGATTATCCTAAAGAAGAACTAGATGTACGTCAACATGTTATTTTTCCTCATCTCTTCATTTCCATTGAAAGGGCTAAATGTAATTTTTTTTTTTTTTTGCTAGAATTGGCACTCCAAATTTTAAATACTTGCCTTTAAAAAAGAAAGGATGTTTACTCACTTCCATGCTTCCCTCCATGAAATACTCAAATGAGAGGGTTTATTTATTTATTTAAGCTTTTTGAGACAGGGTCCTGGAACTTGCTTTGTAGTCTAGGCTAGCCTTGAACTCACAGAGACCCACTTGCCTCTGCCTCCACTGGGATTAAAGGTATGCGCCACCACCTCTTGAGAGAATTTTATTTTTGTGTTTTGGATAGTTAGCTTTAGGGTTACAATAATTCAAAACATGCGTAGCTATGCATATTGGCCAACAAAGCCAAAGCTGAAATTCCAGAAAAAGCCTGTCATCAAGCAGAGACCACCCGCAGCTTTTGTTCAGCCTGATAACTTTGTGGCTGTGGAAAAAATGGGCACTTGCTGAAATCTGCTGTTGACTTTTTAGGGTTATCCTTCTTTGCTTGCTTTCCTTTTAAATGCCTGGAGTCAGTATGCTGTCCTGTGAGCTCACTGTTGTCACGAGGATCCTGTTTTCATCTCAAGGACAAAGCCTTTCTGCTTGGTGCTTATCACTTTCTGTGCTCTTTCTTCTGGTCCTGAGTCCTCTGTGGGTAGAAGGTCAAGAATGGAATTCAATAAAACAGCCAGGAGGGGGTCTCACTGCTTTCCTCTGGCCTCTGATAGACCCTATAAGATTTTGAGTTTTAGCTAGTCTTGAAATTATCTAGGACACGAAGCTAACCAGTCTTCCCCTTTCCTCTTGGAAGTGTGTGCTTTCTCAAGGCTCTTGACATTTTTTAGTTCTCTTTAGTAACCTGAAATTCAGTGGCTGCCACAGCTTAACCATTTAGGAACCAGTACCAAGTACCTGCAGTGTTGGCAGCTCACACTAGCAATATTACATGCTACCTCACTTTGTGTTCAGGAAAGCCTATGCAGTATGATCTTAATTTCTGGGTGGTACAGTTGGAGGTCTGTGACGTTCAGTCCCTAGACCAAGACTGTCCTGTACTAGAGTTTGGATCTGAGTCCAGGCTTTTTAAATTCCTTTAAAAGTTTGCATCCTATAGGACATTGCAAGATTGGTCACTTTCCTCTATTCCTCCAGAAATTTCAGGACAAGTATCCACATGCTTCATATTGAAGATGAGTAAAACACTGGGTTCAACTTCAGGCTGTGTCATCACTTAGGTGTGTGACAGGGCAAGTCTTCAAACCTTTTGGAGTCCCAGTGTCTGCTCTACCAGGTAAGATTTGGCTACATCTAAGGCCCCTTCAAGACCAAGTCTTTGGTATGTCCTGATTTGGTATGGGAAGAGGGTAGGATTGAGTCCATTAGCTCCTGGTCCACAGGAAGACTAACTCATTGAAGAAACAATGATCAGGCTTCACAGCATCCTTGGAGGCTTAGCAGGGCTCTGTCCAGCTACATATGCAGATGAGTGATATGTGCCTGAGGCAAGATGTGGGCCAGTCCTAGCTTGGGTCTAGCTATCAGAGTATGAGCTGTCTCACCCTTCTGTATGCTTTTCTTTGTTCTGAACAAATCCATCTCTTCATTCCATTCTCTCTCTGTGGTGGTATTGTGTTCCCCGAAATATTGTGCATGCTAATAAACTTATCTGGGATCAGAGAACAGAACAGCCACAATATTAAACATAGAGGATAGGCAGTGGTAGCACACACCTTTAATCCTAACATTCCAGAGGCAGAGATCTACCTGGATCTCTGTGTGTTCAAGGATACAGCCAAGCTTGGTGACTCATACCTTTAATCCCAGAAAGTGAGCCTTTAATCCCAGGGAGTGATGGCAGAAAGGTATATAAGGTGTGAAGACCAGAAACTAGCAGCATTTGGCTGGTTAAGCTTTTAGGCTTTGGAGCAGCAGTTCAGCTGAGATTCCTTCTGGATGAGGACTCAGAGATTTTCGGTCCGAGGAAACAGGATCAGCTGAGGAACTGGCAAGGTGAGGTAGCTGTGTCTTGTTCTGCTTCTCTGCTCTTCCAGCATTCACCACAATATCTGGCTCCAGGTTTGATTTTATTAATAAGACCATCTAAGATTCCTGCTACATCTCTCCATTTTTTTTTTCTTTTACTGTAGTTGGAAGTTTTCCTGTGTCTTGCCTCGTCCCACAGCCTCTCAGTCCCAAGTAAACAAACAGAGGCTTATATTACTTACAAACTGTATTAGCTTCTTGTTAGCTAGCGGTTTTAACTTAAATCAACCCATTTCTATTAATGTTGCCATATAGCCATGGCATTACCGGTCTGCTGGCCTCTTGTTGCTCCTTGGGCAGTGGGCTGGCATCTCCTTTGACTCCACCCTTCTTCCACTCATCTTCAGTTTGAATGTACCACCTAACTTCATCCTGCCCTGCCATAGGCCAATGCAGCTTTATTATCCAATGAGAGCCACACATATCCACAGTATACAGAATGACATCCCCCAGCACTTCCCCTTTTCTGTCTAATCAAAAAGGAAGGTTTTAATTTTAACACAGTAAAATTATATATAACAAAACAGTTATCAAGCAAGAATTACAATATCTAGTCTATTTATATTTGGCAAAATTAGAAAATATTCTACTATCTATCCTATTTTTGTGAGCCTAAAGTTCTATGTCTAATTTATCTTTTATCATGCCTAAGGAGAGCTATAATTATAACTATTTAATCTTCAACTCCATCTTGCATGTGTCTCTGCTTGGTAGGTCTCCATTAGCTTTGGGAGAGAACAACGTTGGTAAACTAAGGCAAAACATTCAGACATTTTTCTTCTGCTAGCCTGGCTTGTGTATTGTATTTCCTTTCCTCTGTGGTGCCAGCAGTGATAGGCTTCAGATTTTCCTGTTTTCTCTTCCGCTGTGTGCATATAGAATTTTAGTCTATTAAAATGTGACACTCTTGCCTGGTGGTGGTGGCCCAAACCTTCAATCTCAGTACTCGGGAGGCAGAGGCAGGTGGATCTCTGTGAGTTTGAGGCAGTAAGGTCTACAGATCGAGTTCCAGGACAGCTAAGGCTGTTACACAGAGAAACCCTATTTCAAAACAACAACAACAAAAAGCTCCCAAACAAAGAAACAAAAACAACAACCCCCCCCACAACAACAACAATAACACTCCCCCCCAAACAACACTCTTTTCCCTCTCCTCTCTCTTTCCTTCTGAGACACAGTATTTATCAATCATTCAGGCCTGGTGGATTCAACCTTCCTCTTTCAATCTTCCAAGCACTTAAATCCCAGCATCTTTTCTTCCTTACCAAAGTCCCAATTTGTCTACTCCAGAGGCTCAAAAGATGCCTTTTTCTGCTGCTTTACAGCACCATGTGATTGTCTGTTAACCTCTCTCCTCTTTAACAATAGGTTTCTTGTTTGGGGTAATTAGCTCTAAATGAGCATCTAGCTGGTAAGGTTTCAGCTTTTCTTCCTCTCTCAGTTACTTTCTACATTGAACACAAGGCCAGAAGCTCAGGTCTCCTAGTTTTTAACTGTTACTGAAAAGTAATGGCTCATTAGTTACTTTACTGGACTAGTTATTAGTCTAGATTAGCTTGTTCACCAAAGTTACTTTTCCTGGTTTATGAGCCCATGGAAGACTGAGATCTGCTCTTAGCAGTTTCCTGTTTTCATCCCAGGGTCAGAATGTGGTCTTAGGGTGGTGCTTCCTCCTCTGAGGTCTGAGGAAGAGGAAGGGTAACTCCCAAGAGCAAACAGAAACTTATGCCAAACTTAGGGGTCGGTTCATCCTGTTTCACTGGATATGGGGGTGCATTTTGAGTGCAAGATTATGGATCTTAAATACTTGGGAACCTGTGGGAGGAGAAGAGTGGCAGGCGAGATCTGGTGCCAGATTGCCTCGGGGTAATCAGTGTTGGAGAGCCCGTGAACCAGACCCAGTGAGGGTGTGCAGACGTGGCTGTGATACCTCAGTAAAACCCCCCACTCTATTCCCTACAGACAAAGAGAAGCTTAAACCAGGATTCCTAAGTGTAGATAAGAACTTAGACCTCTTTTCCCCAGGTGGCTGTATCTGCTACAGGGACTTTGGAAAACACAGAGTCAGGATATTCGACTAAAAGACTAAAAAAAGGGAGGCGGGTTAAAATAAATTATATGGTCTGTGCTTTTAGGCCTCACAAAGAAAGGGGAGCGCTCCTTCCAACCTCTCTGCTGTGAGTGAGAGATTTGGAAGAGCCTCCCTGGAGGCTTGTAAACTTAGAATACACCTTACTTTTGCATTCTGTACCTAAAGTCTCCAGTGGCAGCTTTGGGGACGCCATCTAGGCACAACAAGACCCTCACTCTATTGTCTCAAAAAGGGGGTCTTAGACAAAGATATCTCAATAGACCCAGGCCAGTTTCAAGTCACCAGAAATGATGGCGCCAGCCCCAGGAACTCAAAAGAACAAAGTCAGAATGTCTGATGGTAACCAATTAACCACAAAATGCCCTCTCCGGAGATAACATGACCAGACCCCGGAGATGAGTTGTAAAACTCCTGACAGGGCAAACAGATAAGCTAGAATAAGATAAAGTCCAGGCCCAGGAAAAACTGGACCAATCAAGGATAGACCTGTACTAACGCCCTCCCCTCTAAGAAATTTTATGGGTTTTGCCTATAAAAACTAACTTCCCCAAGAAAGAGTAACTCTTCTCTGCCTCACTTGAGATGGCTTGAGTTGAGTTTCCTGTCATGACTTGTAACAGATAAACCTTGCTTTTGCATTCTGGTATGCTCGTCCTTGGTGGTCTCTCTGGGGGTTACGATCTGGGTACAACAGTGGCCTGTCCTAGCACACTGGTCTATCAGGGTACCTTTACGCCTGGTGAGAGGTTTTTATTTTAATTTCGTACAAAGTTACAAGCTCCAGGTGGGCTGATTGTCTAATGAATGAATGATTCTACTTTTTAAAGTCATTTCTGATATTTGCATATTTATTTTGCTACAGGAGGGGGAAAGGTATGAACATAAGCCAAGACACATTTCCTTTCAAGACAGTCCAGATACCGAACTCAGATCAGTACAGGTGACCTGCAGGAGCTTGGTCAAGTCTCTGATCTTAAGTTTCTTCCAATGCAACAGTGAGAGAGAATGATGGCAAGAAAAAAAAGTCTGAAAATGAGTAGAACATTTGCAAGTTTTTTCTAATATTTTTCATCTGTGGTTAGCTGAATGCACAGATGGGGGAACCTATGGGGTCACAGATAGGGGTACAGAGGGCCAGCTACATGTGCACACTGATGCGAACACACACACACACACACACACACACACACACACACACACACACATTCACACTTTTCTCCTAAGACAACTCAGAAAAATGAAGATTTCCAATTTGTGCTGAATCCTCTTCTTAAAACCACAAGATTCCTGTGGACAGTCTTCCCTAACCACAGTGCTGACAAAGCACAGATACCCTAAAGCACCACGATATTTTTTTTCTGCAATGTAAACATTTATTTTAAACAAACACCCCACCTCGTTGTAGTCTTCATTAAAGTCATCTTAAAAATGAGTAATTTGTGAAAAACAAAATTGTCCTGTTTTATATATTTCTGTCTTGTTCCTGGAACTAAAATATGACTATGGGCACACATTTCAAGTATTCAAGGGAATTAAAAACAAAAAGTGACAATGTTTTCTAATGCTTTACAATTCATCTACTGCTCAGTCTCATAAGAATTTCAATCTGTCTCTTGAAAAATGGGTAAAGAATTACAGAATCCATGTTACACACTCAGAGAACTGTGTCAGTATATCTGCTCACCAAGTCACCTGAACTTCAATGAAAGGTAAAAGAGCATAATCAGAGCCCAAAGACACGGACTGTTCCCGATCCTGTGTCTCCTCGGGTCACTTAACAGAAAGAATGTGCTTATCTTCTGGGTTTCTTTTCTTTTCTTTTTTCTTTTTTTCATTATCCTTATGCTTTTTTACTTTGTGCTATTCATGAATTAGATGGAACACGATAAGATGGTTGTGTTGGGTTGTGTCCTCTACAAACATGTTCTGAGATAGGATTCCTGTGTAAGGGAATGTCCACAAGGGAAACTTGCATGGAGTAAGGCCACCAGAAGAAGCAGAGAGGAAAGCCAGCCAGTCATAAGAGTCTAGCCAAAGCCTCGTCTCAGGCTGATTCCAAGGACAGTCCAAGGCCTTCCACCTGAAGTCAAGGAAAGAAGGGGCCCCGTACCTCCTTTGTACAAGGAGGGCCTCACAAGCTCAAGACAAAGGTCTAGGTCAGTAGTTCTCAACCTGTGGTCAGAAACCCTTTGCCAAACCTCTATCTCCAAAAATCCTTGCATTGTAATTCACAACAGTAGCAAAATTACAGTCATGAAGTAGCAATGAAATCATCATATGGTTGGAGGTCACCACCACATGAGGAACCGTGTTCAAGGGTCCCAGCACCAGGAAGGTTGAGAACCAGTAGATGCAGGGGCAGCTGTGAGCTAGAGTCCAACACGCACCAGAGCTGCCCCAGCCAGAAATGGCTGCCTGTGCAGCACCAGCAGCAGCAGCTGGTGCACAGAGAGAAGACTTGCAGACTTGGGAATCACTCAGGTTCTCGGCTGATGTCCCTCGCAGGTGTGACGATGTTTCTTGATGCAAGCCAGCTTCAAGCGGATCTTCCAAAGTCCACCGGGAAGCTTAGCTGGGATAAGTAAGCAGAACTTTAGTCCCTGTTCTCTTCCTTTTTGTTTATTTTCCCCATTGGATTTCCAGGTAAGACTATCACTGAGAAAACACACATTGTGATGTAAGAGCCTGGATGGCAGAGTCCTTGTCTGTCTTGCCCACGGAGAAGCCCTGTGGTCTCCAACCCAGAGGACAAAGAGCAGACACTCGACAACCATTGAAAAGCATGAATGAAAACATCTTAACCCTCTCCACAGATTTGTAACAGACAGAACAATACAGTATAATAGCCATTTAAATCCCCTTGGGTATTATAAATAACCTAGAGATGATTTTTAAATGCATGGGAGAATATGAACGGGTTTGTGCGAACAAATTCAGTGTTATTTCATAGAAGGGTTTTGAGTATCTATGCATTATGATGTCTGTGGAAGGTTTGGCCACCAATCATCCTCAAATACTATACTTGATCTTAGCCAAAAGGCCGAGAAGCGATCTCAAATACTATATAAGACGACAGTATGTGTGTTTTTGTGAATGGATGTGCATTTGTGTACCTGTATGGGAACACATGTGTAAGTGTACATATAATGTATATGTATAAGTGCATTTACCTGTGTTACAAATATATATGTCTGTGCTTGTCTGGTCATGTGAGAGAATTTGTAAAGAACCAGAGGCTACAGGATTCAGGTGTGGCGGTGGAGTCTTCCAGTCTCCAGTGAGGTCTTGATGAGTGTGTGTTTCCAGTGTTGTTTTCTTGGACAACAGTAAGCATCCCGAGGTGGGCGATTTGTAGAGGACTTCTTGCTTAAGCCTTAAGTAACCTAAGCAGACTGCAGAGCTGGGATCCAAGCTGAAGTCCACTTTTGAAGTATTGCACTTTGGGAAAGACTTTAGGATCGTTTTCATCTTTGAATTGCCAGTTGGGCATTTTCTGGATTGAATATCGGGTTGAAGAGTAGGCGATGCATTTGCAAAAACAGTAATGTGTCCTCTCATTGGTTAGGATCTTTCACAAAAACATGTGAAAGAATTTGTCACAAGGGAGAAGAGCAGAGTTTATTAGAGAATAATTGTGAAGAAAAGCAACGTAAATAAGCCACAAATAACGAAGGATGATGAGGCGCCAGAAGGAGGCTACAGAGGACTAAGGCTTTAGTGCTAGGTCTGAAGAGGAAGAGAGGGCACAGTCTCCAGTCAGAGGGGGAGGTGAGCTGCACCCAAGGGAGCAGTGCTCGATGGTCTTGGTGTCCTTCAGCGAAGGAATGTGGCCACTGCCAGGCACGACCCCAAGCCAGGCAGCACCAGACTTGATTTCCCCCCACTCCTCTCTTTCAGCCTCTTGCCTGGGCCTTGCGTGGGCAGAGCTAATTAGGAGCGCAGAGTAAAGAGACCTCTTGGGATCCAGGCCTGGGAAAGGGTAGAGAGGATGGGGAAGAGACCTGGAGGGGTACATGGAGAAGGCGGCGTGGGCATTCTGCGGGATGCTGGCAGATTCAAAATGAGCTAGTCACAGTCCTTTAACAAATGCGCAGAGTCAGCAAGCAGGGTAGTGTGGTGATAAGAGCTTGGCTTCCAATCAGACAGCACCAGTAGGAAGATGGAACAGTTCTGCAGTTCAGAAACCGTCTAGAAATGAAATCCTTACACATGCCGTGGCTTTTATGTACTAGGAGGCTAGGGACCCCAAACCTAAGCATTTGTAATATCATTGTTTCTTCCTGTGATAGGGTTCAGGCAGGGAAATGCTGACCCTGCAAGTTACTCAGCAACACGGTCTCCTTGTGGCATAAATTATCACTAGATTAAAAAGAGATCCTGGTATTATAGCAGCAGCAAAGACAGGGACCCAGCCCCCCCCCCCCACTCCTCCCTGCCCCTGTGTGCCACATGAAACACAGAGTCCTGTCATCTCAAGTGCTGCCCAACAACTGGCAACAGAAAAGGAAGCTGTCCAACCTGGTAGCTCACAGCACCTGCTTTCGAAATTGTGAAACCGGAGTCGCAGACTTACGTGTTTGGCAACTGAGTAAACATCACATGGCTGTGTGTGTAAGTGTGTGTGTGTGTGTGTGTGTGTGTGTGTGTGTGTACTCATGGTATATGTGTGTGATTTTAAAGGTTGAAAACAGGGCTGAGGCTATCGCTCAGTGAGAGAGCCCTAGCTTATCCCGCAGGAGGGCCTAGTGTCAATCCCCAGGGCTGCCAAAAAGCAAATCCGGAAGCCACTGAAAACAAAGTTGAATAAAAGGGAGGGTTGTGGGTACCCACTCTCACGGGACCTTATCCACTCCTTATCTCAGTTCATCTTTGTTATGATTCCAGCGTGTGGGAGTGGGTGTCCAGGTGAGATCGGTGGGGCCCTTGTTGTCTTGGTCCCGGGAAACGTTGTCCTCGGTCACGGAAATCCCTATTCCCTGTAGGCAGAACACTCGTCAGAGCCCAGGTCCTAAATTTTGTAGCTCAATCTCAACTTGAAACTCTATATGGAGAGTGAAGACTTGACTTAAATTCCTAGTTAAGGAAAGAGTGAAAAAAGAATGTTTTCTTTTTTCTTTCCTTCTTTTCTTTCTTCTTTCTTTCTTTCTTTCTTTCTTTCTTTCTTTCTTTCCTTTCTTCTTTCTTTCTTTCTTTCTTTCTTTCTTTCTTTCTTTCTTTCTTTTCTTTCTTTCTTTCTTTTTTTTTTTTGTAAAACAAGATTTTTGACATTCGAAAATGCCAGAGAACCCCTGATACATAACTGTACAGGGTCTGTACACATAGTTCAATGGTGGAGCGCTTGTGCAGCATTTGTGAGGCCCTGGGCCTGATTCTAGGATTGGAAAAAAAAAAAAAATCTGTAAGAGTTCAAGGTTCTGACTTGGGTTTTCTGAAAATTAAAAAAAAAAAAAAAAAAAAGATCATCCTACCAAGAAAGAAAGGCTAATTTTCTCCAAGGAGTCAGTTCTTCAAAGCAAAGGGTTTGTCTGAACGAGAGGCCAGTGTGTCCACAGGTCAAGAGCCTGCCCTGGGATTGTGGGAGGTTTCACAGGAAGTTGGATTCGATACTGGATTCCTCTGCAGAGCAAAACTTGTCAGAGATGGCGTTTTTTTTTTAAGTTCCTTTGAAGGGTAAGCAAGACAAAAGGATCGGCAGGCATGTTGGTGCACACCTGCAATGGATAATGAATTTTAGGTCAGTCTGTCTTTAAAAAAAAAAAAAACAACAAGCGTCGAAAGGACCGGGAAGCTGTGCACTGAACAGGCTGTTCCCGTTGGCTCGCCCTTGTTTTCAGAAGTTTCTGTGTTGCTGTTTGAAAATGGTGCTTTTAAGTGCGTGCTGTAAACAGTGCCCCCGCCCGGAGAGCTGACATTGTTCAACAAGGGCACGCAGCTGGTCCCTAAGGACCCGAGCACACGATGGTCACTGCGCAGAGGTCAAGGGTCAGTGAACGAACTTCCTAGCTTTTGTTTCTGGCATCAGCACGCTAAAAGCAGAGGCTTCTCATCCCGACAACCAGGGGCCTGACTGAAAGAGATCGCTCTGTACTCAGGGGAGGATTTCAAAACCCAGCTGCAGCTTCTCTTCCGGAGTCAGCAGGTTGATGCCTTAAGCCTTGCTGACTGTTCCTCCAGATTGTGGAAATGATACTTTTAAAAATCGTGATTTCTCCACAAAGCTACACAGAGAAACCCTGTTTCGAAAAACCAAAACAAAACCAAAAACCAAAAACCAAAACCAAAACAAAAATTGTGATTTTCCTTTTATGTCTGAGAGGTTTTCGTTTTAAATTAAAATCGCATTTATTTTTTAAAAATTTTTCCTCCTTATTTATACTAGTTCTTTGAGACCTTCTCATGATACTTTTTGATCATATTCACCCCTCCCCCAACTCTTCCCAGATCCACCGTCCTTAAAAAATAATTATTGGCCAGGCGGTGGGGCGCACGCCTTTAATCCCAGCACTCTGGAGGCAGAGGCAGACGGATCTCTGTGAGTTCAAGGCCAGCCGGGCTACAGAGTGAGTTCCAGGAAAGGCGCGAAGCTACACAGAGAAGACCTGTCTCGAAAAACAAAAAAAACAAAACAAAAAAAACAAAAAAAAAAAAAAAAAAAAATTATTGGTGGTTTAAAGTGTAAGCCTTCTTAATGGGAAAATTGAATGGAAGAAAGCATTTTGGGTTAAATGCTAAAACACAGCTTCCTCTTGGTTCTCTTATGAATTAACTCATTTAGCTACTGACAATTGAAAAAGAGCCAAAGGAGACTTGGCTGGGCCTGTCGGAGAGGGAAGGAGGCGAGGAGCCAGTGCCGGCGGGCACAGGCAGGTGGGAAGAAAGCGGAGAAGACAGGCGTAGCAGGAGGAGGTGCAGGCTCCAGGTCTTCCTGTTCACAGCTGCCTTTGCAGTTACTCCATCCATAAACCGGTGAGAGCCAGTTTCCTTCTTGGCTGCACGGATCTCTTCGACCTCCACACCCGCAGAGTGATGGTCTGCGGGAAGCAAGGAGGCAGGTCGGTTGAACATGACTAAGGAGGTGGTGTTGCTTTAAACTTTGGGAATCTGATCCCCCAAGTAGTTTATTTTAGGCATATTTAAGCCCAGCACAATTTGGTGACAACTTATTCTGGTGATAATTAATGCAATCTTATGTGCATAATAAAGCATACAGAAATCTTGTTGAGGAACAGTAAGTTGAATAAAGATTGGACGTGACTACATCAAATCCTTTGAAAAGTACGTGTGACACTTTCTATAAAGAGGTTCTATAGACTGACTGAGAAAAACAACAGTCTGTGGGAGGTTTTGGTGTGGTCTCTGGTCACACAGATAGCACAAAGGTCGTCAGGCTAGAATATACGTCCATCTGCTCCTAGCCTTCTGGATGGATGATAGGTCTATACCCATTCCTTCCCTTGAAGAATAACCCTGTGTAAACTGGGGCAGTGGTGGTGCACACCTTTAATCCCAGCACTCAGGAGGCAGAAGCAGACAGATGTCTGTGAGTTCGAGGCCAGCCTGGTCTACAGAGTGAGTTCCAGGACTGCTTCACAGAAACCCTGTCTCAAAAAACAAAAAACAAACAAACAAAAAATAATAACCCAGCATGATAACACTCCAGGTTTCCCTAAGTATCTATGAGCACAGGGACCTCCACGCCATACAATTCCTGTTTATCTCCTCTCTGTGGTCGGCACACACACCACTGTTGACTGTGACCCTTGGCTGCTTGCTCCATGTACTACTGATCTTCAAGTTTCCCCTGTACTGTTCTTCAGTTTGCTGACTGGGGCCCTGTGAATGAGATTGACAAATGATAGATGGGTAAAACAAGCCATGGTATTAACGTATACACCAAATGCTCCCATGAGTATTTGGTGACTCCAAGGGATGGTTAGAGCCCAAACTTGTACAGAATCTCCGGAGAAAATAATGGTCTTGTAGGGAAATGGCAAAACAAAAGAAAAGGACCTTGACCTTCCGTGGTGGTTCATGCTGCAGGAAGGGAGTCATATGGGGGTGACCAATGGAAGATAAAGACCAGGTAGCTAGTCTGCTATGAATATTCTTCTGCCCCTTTCTCTGAGTTGATGAAGCCTCGACTTGTCCTCAGCCTTTGAAGAAACAAACCTAAAATAAAAATGAAAAAAAGAATTGTCGCCCTTCCCGACAGAGATGCTGAAGGGGGAGGGAAAAGAATTTCACCCGTGTCTGCTTCTTTTCATTTGCGTCATCCTTCAACAATCAGTCTGTGAAAGTGGCATGCTTTGGGACGGTGCTTTCCGCCACTCTCTCTGAAAGGGGAGATGACATAGCTTTCTGGTTCTCTCACATGTAAAAAGCAGGCACTAATAGTCCTCAGGCATGCCAAGGACACTGGAGTAGTTCATTCAAAGCACTTAGGACCAGTCTAGCAAACAGCAAGTGCTCAATAAATGCAATCAAATGTCCTACTTAGGAAATCCTTTGAATTTCCCTAACGGAGGTAGGGGAGGGTGAGGGAGGCCATAGGTCTAAACATCTAATCATTAGAATCCTCTTCCTTTTAGAAATTCCTGGAGATTGTGGAGTTCAGTGGCAACAGCTAACTAGAAGACATTCAGTAGAGATTAAGATGAAATATCACTCCTTAGCTGGTTTTGCAGGTAAAGATTCTTGCCTCCATACCCGATGACCTGGGTTTGAGCACCAGGATCCATATGATGGAAGGGAAGAACTGACTCCTATAAGCTGTCTTCTGACCTCCACACTCACACCGTGGCAGGTGAGCTGCACACATATACACATGCACATGCACAAAATAAATACATAAATTATAGTGAGAATCACATACTAGGGAAGGCTTGCTTCATATGAAGGTGATGGTGCTTAGGCCTGTAGGTCTATAGAGGACCTTGTTAAAAGGAAAATCACGATGTAAGCATTTGGAAGAGCTTTACAATCTGGAGCTAGGAGACCATTAAGTGGGCAGGACTTAAGGATGATTTTTTAGCTCCTACCTAGAAATATGAACATTTATCATCTCCTTGACCATAGGCATCTGAATAATCAGAACTACTAGATCCAAGGCTTGCGGTGGATCAAGAGTTTATTAGACTCTGTCTTACGGATGCTTCCTTTCTGTTTACCCATTCTGCCCCCCCACCAGCCACCTTGTCCTTGTTCGTCCCCTGTGTTCTATGGCTCACACATGTTCCTACTTTTCCTACATTCTGCAAAGCACTCATTCAAAACTCTCTGAACCATTGCCTCCAGAGATTTGTATGGATACAGTTTCCAACTTTGGGTTGACTGGCCCTGAGAGATTTTAAAAAAAATTAAAAAAAAAAAAAAGCAATTATTCTGGAGAAGAGAAGTGTGTAATGAGAAGGAGTAGGCTAAGGGAATGTCTAGGGAGGACTAGACATCTTGACTTCAGAGAAAGCTCAGTTTGGCTTCCCCTGAAGTTGTGGGAAGGACATTGCTTATCCTAGCATGACTGGAGCCCAGGGAACCCAGACTAGAACTGGCAACTAGTATTGGGGCTTCGCAGGGAGAGTCCTGGGATGGAAAGGGTTAAGACCAGAGGTCATGCTAAGAACTGTCATTGTTTCTATCACCAAAAGCAAATGTTTACTAAAACTCTAGGCCACTTTTATCTGGACACTCCTGGACTTTGAAAATACACTGTTTACACGGAACAAATTGCTGAAAACCACGGAAGGTCTTTGAGACCAAGCTCCTGCACTAGTCCCCAAGAGCTCAGATTAACGCTCAAAACAGCTACACTGGCATCTTCATTTCTAAACTGAAGCCAAGTTGTTGTCTGGTCTCCCTGGAAGTTAGGAGAAGGGAAAAAAAAATCACATTTCTTAAACATTTTCGGTGGGTGTGACAGTGAACTTCTAGCTCTGAGGTAAAATTGAAAGACGTATATTAGGCCAGAGCTGGTGGCATATGCCTGTAATCCCAGTACTGAGGCAGGAGGATCATAAATTTGAGACCAGATTGGGCTACATAGCAAGACTCTGTGTCTACTATCCATATGTCCAACCATATGTCCATCCATCCATCCATCCATCCATCCATCCATCCATCCATCCATCCATCATTCCAACCATAAAGTACCTACAAATGCCTTTCAAACTAAACCCCAAACACATTGTGTTAGTAAGTGTGTTTATATACATATCTTTAGAAAGAGAAAATCATCTTCTCTTTGAAGAGGGTGGTGTTGGTAGGTTTTTGTTGTTTGTTCTGAATTATGTGAATATGTTTAGGTCTGCATGGGTTTGTGCTCTAGTGTGAAATGTCAGGAAGGACTAGAGAGGTCATCTGATGTCCTGGAGCTGGGGTTACAGGTGGTTGTGAACTGCCTGATGAAGCAGCTGGAAAGTGAACCCAGTCCTGCTGAAACATTTCTCCAGCTCCTTGTTTTCATTTGCACCAAGGTCTTCTTATTCAGGCTTAGCCGGTCTCAGACTTCTAGTCTTCTGCTGAGGTTACAAGCATGCACAAGCATGTCTGACTAGAAAATCATCCTTAGTGAATGAGATCACTCTGGGGGCTCCGGATTAGGGGAACAGATTTGTTTTCATGAAGAGGGCCACCTTCTTGGTGTGCAGAGTTCTGAAAAGAGATAACAATTGCCCAAGGAGAGGTGGGCCTTCCTAATAAGAATGGAAAGGGATTTCTCCACACCTGTTCCTTGGGAAACCTGTTCCAGTAGTTCTCAACCTCTTTGCCAGTTGCATATTCAATATCCTCCACAAAGGATATGCATATACATATGCAATCTTAAATTGTATTTACATTATAATTCATAATAGTAGCAACATTATAGTTATGAAGTAGCAACAAAATAATTTTGTGATGGGGATCACCACAGCTTGAGGAACTGTATTAAAGGATCACAGCATTAGGAAGGTTGAGAACCACCATCAGGTTGAAGTGAAGTCTGTTGACAGAAAAGGACAGACTGGCCTTCAAAGAAATCATACCAGGAGGACAGTGGGTTCTAGGCTCAATGCAAGTATGTAAGAATTTGGGATAAGCACAAATTTCAGGGAGTTTTTTATTCAAGGCTAGACCCTCTTGAGATGGCACACTTAATTTGCTGGAGTTCAAATCTTTGTATGACGCACGGCTGGGCAGCAGATGCTGTGCAATTGAAATGGAAGAGTTGAAGCCTTAGAGGAGAACCTGGAGTAGGGGCAAGGGCTGGGGGTGTCATCAGGGGGAGTAAGGCTTGGGGCGGCAGGGGTGGACTGGGGAAAATTTCTAATTCTCTCCACTTGATTCTCGTAAGCTTCTGTGTTATCATTTCCGGCACCCTCCTAGTCACTTCCGGGGTCCCACAGCCGTGCATGCGCCGTCAGCATTCTGGAAAAATGGTTAATCACCTCAGGGCCTTATGGCCTATGTATTCTATGCACATGCGCAGTGTGGCCACATAATCTATCCGCGTGCTTGGCATGGCTACGTCAGCCCCTATACCATAGCTGAGCTACCTTTAAAAGCGCACACAACTGCCCCCACGCTCTCTCTCCACCATGTTTCTTTTAGACAGGCCTGTGCACGCGCCCCCTTTTCCTTTCCCCCCACTCTCTACCAATAAAACTCTTAACGTGGGTTTCATTGTATATCTTGTGGTCCGTTCTCTCGCGGTGAATAACATTGTGTTCCTGGATAATGAAGAGCGTATCTTATGAAGAGGAGGCGCCAATGCCTGAGAGGAGATCGTGGACATGATGTCCATATGAAGGTTAGAACAATTTAATAAAAAGGAAGATGTCACTATGCTTCTACTCAGAATAGTGGTGGCTTTGGGTATCTCCAAAGGAAGAGTGGGATGGGATCGACTTTTAACACACAGTAGGGCAATATGGGTTCTGCAGCCGCAGTGAGAGAGTTAATGAATCAGGGACACAACTTTTGGCTGCATTTCCAGCTTGGTCTGGCTGGCCATGTGATTGCGATGCATAATGCATTAGTTGGACAATGAGATCCATTCACTAATGCAAGCTAGCTTTGAGTTCTCCTACAACAAAAATCGAACTCTTTTCACAGCAGCGCAGACTGTGAGGAGAAAGACAATTCATTTCAACCCGTGTTTACAAAACCTGCTAACAAGTTTTAAGGAGAAATTCTCCGCAGATTTCTACCATTGGCTTAAATGACTTTTATTATAATGATAGTCTTTCTCAACACTCCCCCCCCCACCCCGTGTGTGTGCTTGCGACTCTGTTTATTGAAATTACTGTATACCCTCTCAGTTAATCCAATAATTCATTTAATTAGACTGAGTGGACTTTTTGTAAAACTTACTGACTCTGATTTTTTTTTTTCACTCCCCTACCCCTGCCACCATTCAGGGCTCACTACTTTACACATTCTTATACAGCATCTCCAATGTTTCTGTCTTTTCCCCAGATTTTAGTTTTTTCCCCCCCTCCAACAAAGAGTAGAATTGTTCCCTGATAATCTATGTTAGGTAGAACCAGGCATGAAGAGCTACTTCCAAAACCTCTCAGGAGACGATGAGAACCTCTCTTTCTCAGAATCCTCAGTAAATCTCTTGTTCAGGTTCATTGACCCTACAGGTCAGGTGTTCACCATTAATCTGCTACTTTTGCAACAGAGTTCGGTTTGTGAGTTTTCAGGGGAGCTTGAGCAGAGCTGGAATTAGCTTCTCTCCAAGTTAGCTTCTCAACCTCAGTAGTAGTAATATTGTGGGCTGGATATGTTTTTGATGTATTGGGTCTCCTGATCATTGTACAATATTTTGCATCATCCTTGTTCCCTACTCAGAGGCTGCTAGAGCCACCTCTATCCTGATGATAGTTGATATTGCCAGATGTCCTGACATGGGACAAAATAGTTCCTGGGTAAAGAGCAACTATCCTAAGTTGGCCCTTTGAGGAGGTAGGAATACCCAAAGAATATAGAAATATGAGGAAAAGAGAGACAACAATTGTAATTGTCCATTGTAATCTTCATTTATAGTATTTTGCAGCAAGGGGGGTATACAAACAAGTAATTTAGAATAACCCTTAGGTACTAGGATAAATAAGCTATAGATAACTAGCAGAATCCAGTTCGGCACATATACAACAACACAATGCATCAGATAGCACAGAATACACTATTATGCATATCATCATTAGAATCATATCGGGTCATATTTCATTTATCCTGCTTTGATACATTCATTCATTCATTCATTCATTCATTCATTCATTCATTTATTTGTTTATACAAGGTCTTACTATGTAGCACAGGCTGGGTTTGAATCTATTATCCTCTTTTCTCTGCCTCCCAAATGTTTGTGTTACAGGCATGCATCACCATGCCACAAGATTTTGAAGGCAGGTCGAGAGTGGAGGCACATAACTTCTGTTCTAGCCCTTGATCCGCAGAGACAGGTGAATCTCTACGAAACCAAGGCTAACCTGGTCTACATGGTGATTTCAAGGTCAGCCAGGGGTACACAGTGAGACTCTTAAGAAAATATTTGTTTGTTAATTTATATATTTGATGTATATGGGTGTTTTGTCTGCATGTCCTCACACCAGAAAAGGCATGGGACTACAGTTATAGACAGTTGCGAGCTTCTGTGTGGGTGCTGAGAATTGAACTTAGGACTCTTGAAACAGAAGCCAATGTTCTTAACTGCTGAGCCATTCCCTCCAGCCCCAGAAAAAAGATTTTTAAGTTGAGCATTACACAACATCCACAACAGGGCCGTGTTTTTTGTTTGTTTGTTTGTTTTTGTTTTGTTTTGTTTTTTGTTTTTTGTTTTTTGGCATGATGAGGTTAAAAGGCAATGGAAAGAGCACGTGAGAAATCGGTGGAAAAATAAAGGGCTGTTTTGGAACCTCTGTTATTTTGTGACGTGTCACACTGTGCTGAGCTATTCTCCCAAGTACCAATACAGGGGCTGACAAGAACCTTGTTAGAAGATGTGCTGTGGTCTGCTTCAGCTGAGCTCCCGGGAAGCAGGCTGACCTTCTAATGTCAGGTTCACTGCGGATAAATAAAGAGTGAAAGTAGAGTCGCTGGAGCTTTTTTAATTCAGTGGCGATATCACCCATCTGTGGCTTCCCTTATACGCGTGTGTCTTCTAAATAAAATGACTAGATGCAGAACCCGGAGTTTACAAAAGTACTTTTCCGACAATTGTCTTGCTGAGTGCGAACAATCTTTGTGACTCGGTTGTGACTGTCATCTTCCTGCCACTGTGACCCAATACCTGACCCGAACTACTTAAAGGAGAAAGGATTTGTACTGGCTTGTGCTTTCAGAGGTTTCCATCTGTGGTGGGCTGGCTCCATGGCTCCTGGGTCTGTAATGAGGTGGAAGACGGAAGAGGAGGAACACTACTCACCCCATTAATGAAAGCGGTGGGGGTGAGGAGGGAGAGAAGATGGTCTACAAGGGCACACCTCCAAGGATCTATTTCCTTCAGTTTGGTCCCACTTCCTAAATCTGTTACTCCAAATGACACATCAAATCCCTCAGTGGATTAATCAGTTGTTATGGTCAGTGCTCTAATGATCCATTTGCTTCCCCTAAACATCATGTCTGAATCTTGCTATAGTGGGGCCCAAGCTTTCAACGCATGGGGACTTTTCATATCAAAATGGTAGTAGTGTTAATATTATTTCCCCTGTAGAATTGTGGAAATTGAATCTCAAAGCTTGAAATAACTTAATCAAGGTCACACAAGTGGCATTAGATGATAGATCTGAATCCTCTCGTTCTGAGGCTCCTTCCGCTCCCTGTTTTAATCTGCTCCTTTAGGCACATAGCTCATGGAACACTAGGAGGGAGGTATTTGAGGCTTGCCCACTTGCTCCGGGTCTCTAGACATTCCAGTGCATGTTTTAGTGTGCACTACACTACCAGATAATCATTGTTCTCACCTTGTCATGAGGTGGTAGCATGTCTTCTCTCCAAACAGTCTTCATTTGGGACGAACTTATTTAGACAGCTTATTTCTAGAATTGTGTGTGCTGCTTACACAAATAACATGCTTCTAACCCTCTTGGGTCACCTAAATCCTGCCTTGGACTAGGATGGCTGCTTCGTTACAGTCTAGAGGATTCTCAAGTGCACGGAGAAGGCTTTGGTACTTGAGAGTGGTCATTGAACTAAAAGCGCTGGAACTACCCAGACATTGTTAGCAATGAAGGATTTCTGACCACGCCTTAAACTTTCTTAAAAAGAGCCTGCATTTTAATAAGATCCCTGAATGAATCATATACTGAAGTGTGAGAAACAATATACTAGATACAATCATCTTCTGTATCTTCTCAGAGGCCTCTCTAGTGGTTTTATTTATTTATTTATTTATTTTTTAACTCAACAGCAGCTGACCTGGGCAATTCCTATAATCCCTAAGGGCTGTGCCTAACCACATCGGCAATGTTATGGCTGTTGCTCGCAGCAGTTAAGGCTGATGTCAACAGACAAAGTCCACTTTAAACTATTTACAATATGAAGTCATAAAAAGGTGCTTATCTGTTAGATTACTCTTTCAGGAACATGGCTGCCCTGACAGGCACAAGCTGGCTAACAGGATCACATAGGGACATGGTCTCTAGTGCCAATTGCTTATGCTAGTCCACACAGAATAAATGACGGTTTCTCAACCTTTGATACTTGTAGGGTTTCCACAGGTAACACACTCCATTCTGTGACATCTCAGGAATGCAGGTACTATCTCAATAGAATGATAATAATGATAGGTCCACAATTAGACTTCCAGATTTGTTGTGCATAAATTTTAAATGAAGGAAATAAGATTTCATTTTTGTAAATGAAAGGTTTAGATATAAGGACTCTCAGTAAAAGCACACTAAATCAGAGAAACCCGTCATCACCAGACAGGGTTTGATCAATCACCTTTATGACAGCTATAAAACAAGGCTCTAATCATGCGGGCACACTGGATATCAGTCTATGAAAATTTCCTAGTTGGCCACGACAATGGTAAATACCAAGCAGCAAGGACCTGGGAAGGACTTTGAGGGACTGTTTACATTACTCTTCTTCGAGGAGAAGCTAAGTGTCAGTCACAGACTAGGCCACAGTGATTGCAAATGGCTTCTGTGAGCTTGACTCATGAGCTCAAAGCTCAGAAGCCTCTGGGACACATTTACAGAAACAGAAAACGACATTAAATCTATTTCCACTTCTGGAGTGGTAATAAACCATAACTGACTCTGATTCAAATAATTTGGGAATAAATCATCAGGGCTTTATTGTATAGTCCAAAAATGTGGGCTAATAATTGTCACTTATTTTGTTGTTGAGACTGGTTTTGTGTTTTTAATATATGATTAATGTTTCCAAAATATTTGTGTTTGAAAAGAAGTGTTCCCTAATTGCTGAGTGTAAACTGCTACATATATCACTTAGATCAAGTTTGTTAACTCAGTGATTGAAATCTTCTAGTTATTAGGGCTTTTACCTTTTTGATAAGTTTATGAAAGAGATGTATGATTGTAGACTTATAACTGTTTCTTTTTAAGTTTGTGAGTTTTGATTTCTATAGTCTGAGGCTATATTGGTAGGTGCATATAGTTTAAAGATTAGCATGTCTTTTATTTCAAATAGTATGGTTTGCCTTAATACTTATTTTCTCTTCTAATATAGTTATTCAGTTATGGTTTTTGTTAGTGTTTTCCCGGTTAAACATTTGCCATCATTTTTATTGCAAAATTTCTAGCATAATTATGATTTATTATGTGCCTCATGATCAACACATAGTCACGTTTTGTTTGCCTTATCCCATTTGCAGATTGCTTTGTGTTTAACTGAGAAGTTTGATGTTCAGATTGTTTACCATTTTATTGCATTTCTATCTTACATTTTTTTAATGTCTTTTTCTTCTTTTGGCTTCAGGGCTTAACAAACTTACATATAAATAAAGTTTTATTGGAACATGAATAGAGTTCATTTAATTATGTATAGTGTATAGCAGCTTTCATCATATCATGATAGAGTTGATAACTGTAACAGAGAACATGTGGCCCATAAAGACAGAAATATTTGCTATTTATCTTTTTTGTTTTGTTTTGTTTTGGTTTTTCGAGACAGGGTTTCTCTGTGTAGCTTTGTGCCTCTCCTGGAACTCACTGGTAGCCAGTTGGCCTCGAACTCACAGAGATCCACCTGGCTCTGCCTCCGAGTGCTGGGATTAAAGGCGTGCGCCACCACCGACCGGCTGCTATTTATCTTTTATAGAAAAAATTGTCAATCTGTTTCAATGGATTCAAGTATTCCTTATTTTTCTCCTGTTAGAGTTAGGGACTGTAATTTTGTTCCTATAATAGTTAACCTCACCTTAAAACTCATTCTGAGTCAAAATAGGTATATTTACTTTTTAAAGAGAGAATGAATTTGTTACATTTTTTTACTTATTTGCATGTGAGTGAGTGGTTTGTGTTGTGTATACATGCACATGTCTCTGTGTGCATGTGTGTGTGTGTATGTGCACACCCACTTATGCACTCACTCAATGACATGTGTACTCTATGACATGCTGGAGGAGGTCAGAGAACAAGTTTAGGAGTTAACTCTTTCCTTTCACCACGTGGGGTCTGAGTGTGACTCAGGTGTTAAGCTCAGGGGTAGGGGCCTTTACCCATTAAGCCATAACATCAGTCCTAGCTACTTTTTAAAAAATTCTTGGACAAAACAGTGACTTTGGAATCTTTTAGTCTTAATCATCTTCCCTAACTTCTAGTGTTTTAGTTTTATTCCGTCTTAATTTCTCTCTGCAGTAGTCATTGTTATTTTCACAGCCAATGTGTATTTGCCTATCTAGTAAATTCTTTGATTCATGTAGATTTGTATATTCTACTCTTCCCTTTCAAGCTCAATTGCCTATTTCTAAGGCATATCCCTGAACAGTTCTTTCAAAGACCATTTGGGGTGGTATGCTGCCATTCATCGCCTGAGGCATATGAGTGGAGTTGTTTTATTCTCTTATTCTCTTTTCTCCATTTTTTTTTTTTTTTTTGAGACAGGTAGGCTATGTCCCTCAGGCCAGCTTGGAAATAGGAAATGGTGATCCTCCTGCTTCAGCCTTGGCTTTTTGGAGTTCTGTTATTAGAGGCAAAGTCCACTATGAGGAGCTTATCTCTTTTCTTGAGTGATAATTTAGCAGATACTTTCCTTCAATACCTTTTCTATTATTTTGGGGTCCTTTTCCTTGTGAGAAATCTGTTTTAGTGCAATCATCACCCTTGTAAATAATTTGTGTTTTTATTCTGTGTATTGTTAATTTTTTCCTTATTGTCTATGACAGTCTACATTTTTACCTTGAGGTACGTAGGCATGAATTTAGTTTTAGTTGTTTAGTGTACAATGTAATTCTAAAATATAAGAATTTAAGTCTTGACCTGGTCTAGGAAGTTCTCATTGACTGTTACCTCTCTCCTAGCCACTCTACTCTTTTCTTTGTGTCTTCTAGATATATATTGTCTGGTAGTCTAGTTAATTCCATATAACCCACAGACAACATGGATTCTCCAAACACAAACTCCCACAAATTCCTACCCCACTTCCTACATATGCCAATATATGCTCGTCTTATTTATTTACTTTAATTTAACATAGATACAGGCACAGGTTTTGTGAAGTCTATGTCCACATTTGTCCTGATTTCTATTACGTATTATTTGGTAACTTAAGAACCCCAGAGTTAGTTGTGGCCAGATGGTGGATAAAAAAAGGAGTGGGCTCTATGCCTGAGGCGGGTGGGAGAGCTGGTCCTGAGGTCACAAGAGTGGGAGAGCCGCCCCGTCCCTCATCATCATCAGCACTCGGGAGAGCAGGCCCCGCACCTCGCCTGGGCAGCACAGTAGAACCCACCCTGTTGGTGGAGGTGTGATGAGCCAGCCTTGAAGTTGAGAGTCTGGGGGAGCTGTTCCCACTACTCGTTTGTCATGGGGCAGCGTGGGTGGGGGAGAGATGTCCTCCTTACCCTTGCCCCTCGCCTCCTGCAACAGACGAGGGAGCTGGCCCTCCCCCTTACCAGCTGTAGCGTTCAGAAAAACGGGCTCTGCTCCTCACCTGGGCAGCACAGTAGAGCTGACCCGGTTGGTAGAAGTGCTGGTGAGCTGACCCTGAGGGTGTGAGAATGGGATAGCTGGCCACATCTTCCTCATCTGCCTTGTGGTGGAGAGGGCAAGGGAAAGATGCCCTCTCCCCTTGCGCCTGCCACTATAGTGGGCAAGGGAGCTGACCCTCCTTCTTACCCACTGCAGCCATCAGGAAAGTGGGCCCTGCACCTTGCCTGGGCAGCCCAGCAGAGCTCACTCTACTGACGGGTATGGGTGAACCATTGAGTGTGGGAGATCTGCCCCTGCCCCTGATCTGCCCTATGGTGATGGTGGTGTGAGTGGGGGAGAGATGTTCTCCCCCACTCCTCTACCCCACCCTGCCTGTGGTGGGTGGGAGAGCTGGCCCTGCCCCTTGCTAGCTGCAGTACTTGGAAGACTGGCCCCTGTACCTTGCCTGGGTAACACAGTAGAGTTGGCCCTGATGGTCCAGGTGTGGGAGAGCTGACCCTGAGGACATGAAAACAGGAGAACTGACCCCTTCATCCATTACTCATTGCTTCAAGAGGATAATTAACCAAGGCAATGCTGGAGAGCTCACCCTGGTGGTGAGGACAGGGGAGAGCTGGTGGGCTGACCAACCCTGCAACTACCCAGGCCTAGAGCGAGTTGGCCTACTCCCAAATGCACCTCATTTATGATCTACAGGCTCTCGTGAAGGGGCCGGTCCTGCAGACCCAAAGCTGCAGGATCTCTACGACCTAGGGCAACAACAGGATATCCAAGAGGAGTTTCAGTGAAGACCCAGTATTGATGGTGTAGCACAAACCAGAGGCTTCGAACCGGACCAATGACTCTTTGCAATGAACACTTGCAACTAAAGATATATGGACCAAAGGGTTTACTGCATGACTCACTGTGTCACACTACAAATTCATGATGAGATTTTTTTCTTTTTTCTTTTTTCTTAAATTTTATTTTTTGGGGGGGGTTTGCAAGGGCAGAGGGTGGATACCTTTGTAAAGGACAGGGAAATGAATGGGATCAAGATGCATGATGTGAAAGACCCAAAGAATGAATGAAAACAAAGTTAAAAAAAAAAGAAATGGAGTGGGAGTAGAAAGGAGAAAAAGAGAGTGGAGATGAAAGGGGAAGGATGAAGACATAAACCTGGGCTGATACTTGATGTAGTAATTACTTCATAAAAAGAAAATAATTAAAATATCTACCAGTATCTGCTTAACACAAATGTCCATTTTCCCTGTAATTTACAATATTCTCCCTTTCTTTAGTATTTTCAGTTTCTTTGCTTCTTCAGGAGTCCAACTCTTAGGCTATAAAAATATCCAGGTTTCTTTTTGCTCAAAATAAAAATTGATGTCTGTATCTTGTGAGGTATATCTTAAGCTCACTCTTTTCTCTTCTCAGCCAAACTAATTTTTTTAAAAAGTATTCTACCACACTCCACAAATTTGTAGCCAAATCATTTTTCTTTTCTATTCTTTTCTTTTCTTAAGACAGGGTCTCATGTAGCCCAGACTGGTTTTGAACTCACTATACAGCTAGAGAGGATGTTGAACTCCTGATCCTCCTACCTCTGCTTCCCAAGTGCTGGGATTACCGATGTGTGGCACCACACCTGTCAACATCAGCTGCCACAAGCTCAGCTGTCAGTGGGGCATCATAGTAAAATCCACTCCTGGTAGTTACTGATGACTGTAAGAATGATGAAGGGTAGAAGATGTGCTTCATAAATAGTCATTGTATCAGTGGAAGAATTAGAGAATATGAAAGATGGATAGCAAAAGGTGGATTGCTTTTCTAATAAACCTTGGGGTCAAAGATGGCTTTAAGGCTGTTTCCAGACACAAATGCGGAGTCAATAAAAGTGACTTGGACCAGCCTAATCAGTACTAGCCTGTCATCCTTCAGTTCTTATGGTATTGTAAGAGTTGCTGTAAGATATAATGCCTAGTGTTTAAACGCTTTCCTTCACATTATGCATACACTGCTGAAGTTCATTTTCTGCACATGGAATTGTCTGAGAGCATCTTGGTTTGCACTGCTTTACCTCCGGCACACTCAACCGGAGGATAACAGTGGCTATCCTAGTTCTCTGCTGTTTACTGTTAGATTACTGATCCTTAGCTTTTGCATGAAAAGTTACACAGATAGTATTTTTTTTCTTAAGTTAAATACTGTTTCATAATACAGCTTTAAAAAACGAGTACGCGAAGATTAAATTATCTTTTAAGTAACTGACAAACAGCATATTTTACTGAGGTGTTCTAGAGACTCCAAAGTGCAGAATTGGAGCTTAACTTCCTGTTTTTTAGAAGCATGTGATGTTAGTCTGCAAACAGGAGCAAATCTGAGAAGGCTCTGTTATTTATTTATTGCACAATCACAAGCCCATAGCCTGGAGAATGTTAACATTTTCTGGAAGTGACAACAGACTTTGGAAAAGATAACAGCTATAAAGAGTCCACAGTTATCCACAGTGCAGGAGCCTAACTTTTTGCAACAGAAAGGACCGGGGTGAAGGGCCTGTGTAGGTAATAACAGCCTGGGAGAGGCAGAGCTGTCTTTGACTCTGCTTCTAGCATCTGGGAGGGTATGGATAATCTCACCTCTCGCAGGCTCTCCAGTTCCTCACAACAGAGGCCTGCATTTCTGATGATTAGTAACATCTCTTCCTGTGTTAAGCTTCTATTGTTTATTGGATCGGCAACCATTATGATTTTTTTCCTCTTGGAATTTGACCCACAGGGCAAGGACAAATTCCTGAACTAGAAGATTAGTGGGAAAATTTGATTGAGGGGCAAATAGTTTAATTGATCCAATTTTCAATAACTTTCCGAAGAGATGTTGCCAAGCTCAGCTGAAATCCATTGATGTAGAAGGCAGTATGTTCTGAGAGTGGTGGTTGCGGCCGCATGACGCCTCATCTGCATGATCAGCTCACATTCTGAATATTCCTTTCTTTCAGCTGATAGTGGCTTGTTCTTTCTTCCTGGATCAGTGTTATGTGATGTGTCGGCTTGCTAATTTGTTTATTTAACGGGCATCAAGAGCTCACAATTCATTCTGGCTGACTGATGATCCATTTTCTCTTTCTCTCTCTCTTTCTCCCAGTGTGTGCCTGTCTGTTTTTCTCTGTCTCTCCATCTCTGTCTCTCTGTCTCTCTCTGTCTCTCTCTCTCTCTCTCATACTAGGGAACCTAGGACCTTGCGCATCATAAGGAGGCACTTTACCACTGAGCAGGACCCCTAGGTTGACTGGAGCATAGAAAAGATAAAAGTGATATTTAGAGGAACCCTTGTAGAAAACTGAGAACAGCCAGGGTGATTGATTTCAGAGAAAGATGTGAAATAGAGTTTCAAACACAAGTTATGCTGGTGGATTCCCACCATTGTTTGGTAGAGCATAGCCACTGATGTGACTCAACTGTGTTCTCGATGGCTGCTTCGCTTTGTGCTTCATAACTCGTGTCAGTCAGTCATCTTCATCTCCTTCAAGTCAGATTCCCGAGAAGTTACTGGGTTAGCCAATGACCATTTTCTCTCCTTTGCGCTGTCTGCCTCAGTGCTGTGAAAGTATCAGCCCACAGAGTTGGTCCTGGCCTCTGTTTGGTGTTCTCATTATGCCTAGGACTGAGAACCACACTTCTCTGTGTCTACACTGTTTATGCAAGTAATATGGTTTATATGTGAAGCCTACTTTATTTCAAGGGCTCTGGAAATTTGGCACATACCAATCAGAGAGCAGATGTGGCCAGCCCCAAACAAAAATGCTGAATGTCTCCACTGGGAGACATCACACATGTTAGTGCATTTTGTGTTGTTAGAGAAAGCAGCACACTTGAGTATCTACTCACAAAAGGAGAGAACATAGACACTTGCACATGGATTTATCTAGATTCTGCCTAGCTTTTCCTTAGGATCTGACTGTGTGCCTTTGTGATTGCATTACTGTAGAAGATATTAGCCATGAGTCCAACTGTGTACCAAGTCCTGAGAGCCCTAGAGAGTCTCCGCATATAGGGATAGTCTTGAGCGTCTTGACACAGGCCACTGTAACTAATGAATCCATTTAACTGTATATGAGAGATGGAGAGAAAGTCATAATTTTTGTTCTTCCCATCTTATAGAATGGTCTACAGCAATGGTTCTCAATTTTGACTAAAAACCAGAATACTCTATAACATCTATAAAAACCCCAAGCAAGAATAATTAGAATTTTAGAATTAGCATCTCTAGGGCCTGGAGAATGATATGTTTTAAAGCTTTGCATTGACTCTATTGTGCAGAGCGGTGACCAATGGTCCAAATTGATTTCCCTCCACAGAGCTTGAGTGGGCAGCTTTCTTTACAAGTAGTCTGTAGGCTCGGAAGGGATCCAGCTAGTACAGTGCAGATTTCATAAGTGCAAAGATGAATTTGCATGCTGAAACAAATAATTGGGTTGCTTAACTGAACTTGTAAGCAATGTTCCTGGAAGAATGTCATTTTAAGGTCCTTATTAGAACCATATCCACAAATTACTGAAATGTATGTAACCAACTGCAGCAATATCCACCATTAACTTACTTTTTTGAACTTATGAACATATTATGAAATAAACAGTCACATCTGTTTCTTGAGGTTTTTCAACAGTCCACATTCAGTGGAGCCCTGATCAGAGAGGCTCTGCAAAAAAAAAGTTGGTTGGTAGGAAAGTAGTAATGAGCCAGCTCGTACTGTTATATGTGCTTTTCTTTTCCCAGCAGCCAGGTGACCTTTTGAGGATGAGGTTAGGGTGTTTTCTATATGTCTCCCTGTCTTGAGCTTCTTCACAATCTGCATTGAAAAGATCTCAGACAGCAACTGCACAAATGTATTGGGGATTAACAAGGCAACTCCACGTAGTTAAAAAGGAGGTTTATTTTGGGGTAGCCTACAGCAAGTAAAGGGATTGGTTACAGGATCCGGGATAGGTGAAGTGCAGTCCAGCGGGGGTTCTCTGGAGAACTCTGCTCAGTCTACCATCCAGCATCCAGGATCACAAGGAACCAAGAGCGCCAGCACATCTGGATCTTGGGTTTTAAGAGCTCCTGTCTGGGACCCGCCCCAGGGGCAAGTCATAGGTAGGCATGGCAGTTACCGGAAGCCTCACTAGGGATAGTACTTCCAGGTCGAAGCTGGAACAGCTACCCACTACACTAACACTCCCAGCTTCCTGCAGAATTCTGTCTGGCAGATCTGTTTTAGTAGATGCCCTGACATGCTGACGGAACTACTAGACGAAAGGACTCAACAGGTGAGAGACCATCACCCCACTACCACGTGCCTCTCTATACAGCCCAAGCTGCTTCATCAAGAGCATTAGATAAGAGCTGCTGCTTTCTCTGTGGAGGAAGCTTCATTATACACCCGTCTGGGAGGCACCCAATGCCCTGTTAGAATGCAGGCTTTTCTCACGATAACGCCAGGGTTTGTAATAATCACCACCAACCCCCAACCCCACTGCTGCGCAGCTTCCATTGCCCTTGCACACTTGGAGGTAAGTGGGGTGTAATTGTGCAGTTTCAAGGCTTTATCCTTCAGCACCCCATTTCTTTTCTTTGCCACCCCCCCCCCAATGCATTAGGTGCTAACGCAAGCTTTTCTCTTTCCGCCATCAAAACTTTGGAAGGGACCAAAACTCTTTCATCCTAAGAACTTTGGATTTAAATGCTCTGATGTGTTTCTGCATTTTAGAAAAGGTCAATGAACAAAACTTTAGAAGGTTGAAGCTGCTTTTTGGTAGTAATGATGGCTCAGAAGGCTTCCAGACTTCCTGGTCATCTTGGTACCTTATTGGAGTCTCCGTCAGTTTATCCCTGTGGTCAACCTATCTGGGCCTGAGATGTTTGGGCTTGAGCTATAGATAGATGGTCTTTAGACCTAAGCATTCTAAAGGAGCAAGCCTCAACCCTGACACCACTATTCTTGTCTCCAAAGCATTTCATTTCATAATTTCATGTTTTCCTTCCCTCATGTCAACCAGTGCATCTGGCAGTTGTCCTGTAAAGTCAGCAAGAGTGGTTCTGTTTTCCCTTCAGTGCCTGGCTGCATCTTAAACCTGAACAAGAGTTCTCAGGCCTGACTCTGCTTTTGGAAGCATTCCCAAACATAAGAAAGAATCCTAAAGTTGCATGAATTATACACCAAGAAGCTAGATAAAAAAAGTAGAATCGTTCAAAGCAAACACTATGAGACCAGAAGACATTCTTACGTGTGAGTTATTTTTATTTTTAGAAATAGAATATAATAGGTAACTAACAGCAAAGCCACACCAAATATCCTGCAAAAGTAATATGCAGAATGACCTCACTGCAGTGAAATATAAGATGCATAAGTATACATGGATTATTCATTGCTTGCTTGCCATGGTCAGATGTTTTGCAAAGTGCTTTATATGCATAACTGACAAAATTCCAGAGAGGTGCTCCTTCTTTGCCCCCTTCATGTCCACATTCTTCATGATACCAATCAGAAAAAAACAAGTTATATAATCAAGCTACATGCCCACCAGATCATCAACAGATGAAGATAATTGGCACACACGTACAATGGAGGGTAGTTGGAAGAGAATCAACAGCAACAAAATTATCACAACTCTACAATGAAACTTATTGTTCTGCGTGCTAATTAAAAAATAAACCAGCAAAAAGGATGGAAGTGTAGATCATTACACTAAACACAATAGACAGACTCATAAAGGCAAATATCACGTGACTCCTCTCTTATCTGGAAGCTACACTTGAAATGTATGTGCTTAAGAGAGCAGAGCACTTTTAGAAGGAGGTCGGGGGAACAAAGGGAAGGAAAAGAGGAAGAAGAAAGGGTCACGGGGAGGGAACTGAGCAAATGTATACATGGAAAGGAACAAGAAAGGGTCTTGGGGAGGGAACTGAGAAAATGTATACATGGAAAGGTCATAATGAAGCCCACCATATTGTACAATGAAGACCTGCTAAAAAAGAAAAGAAAGTAAATTTTGTATCTGCTTTGGTCAGGAATAGTGGACCATGGTTTTTTTCTTTTAAAAAAATGGTCATGCTGTCAAACCATCTTCTAAATATTTTTGTTTATACCCAGAGTGCTGGACTGTTCTCAGCTTTGGTGAGTAGACAGCAGTCAGTGTAGATTCGCACGTAACTGGTCAAAGAATAAATGAAGTTCCTAAACACATGTACATCTAAGCAACACTAAATGGATTCAGTAGGGTGTGCATGTGTGCAGTGTGTGTGTGTGTGTGTGTGTGTGTGTGTGTGTGTATGTGTGTGTGTATGTACAAATGTATATAATAATAATTATTATAGAAGAAGAGGTCATGAATTTAAGAGGGAGTTGGGAGGATTTGAGGAAGAGGAGAGGGAATAGGGAGGGTTGTAAATTAGGTAAATGTAGTACTCACTTAAGAATCTATCAAAAATAAAATGCTTAAATACAATACAAATAAATGACTGTGAATGCTCAGCCATAAATAAGACATTTTTGTTGTTGTTGTTTATTTTTGAGACAGGATCTCATTGTATATAACTGGCTGACCTAGAATTTTAAATGTAGACCAGGCTATCCTTGAACTAACAGAGATCTGCCTGTTTCTGCCTCCTGAGTGCTGAGATTAAAGGCATGTCCCACCACAGCTGCCTAAATAAGACATCTTCATCAAACATCCTTACTACAACCAACGCTAGGGAACATCTTGGAAGAAGAGGCCATAAGAATGCAAAAGCTGGAGGATAGGGAGGAGTGCTGTGAAATGAAGTCATTTGGACATGGTTAGCAGACTCATGATCACAGCAGCTGTGATTACTGAATAAATCCTGCACAGGACCTGCACAAGATCAAGCCAACAAAAATTCTAGCATAGTTAGGAGGTACTATGAGGTTTTGTCTTGTGCTGTAGAATAATCCTTTTGTACACTGTGAAGATTTGTCACTCAGATTGATTTAATAAAAAGCTGATTGGCTAATAGCCAGGCAGAAAGTATAGGTGGGACAACCAAACTAAGGATGCTTGGAGAAGGAAGGGTGGAGTCAGAGGAGATGCCAGTAGATGTAGAGAGAAACATGATGGGCATACTGTACTAAGGAAAGGTACCAAGCCACATGACAAAGCATAGATAAGAAAAACAGGTTAATTTAAATGTAAGCCCACCATATTGTACTGGACAATACTAAATTAAATGTAACAAGCCTGAGCTATTGGCTGAACATTTATAAATAATATTAAGTTTCTGAGTGGTTTTTTGGAGGTGGCTGCCAGCACAGGAAAACTCCACCTACAGTCTTATTTACTTTTCTATTGCTGAAATAAGAAACTGTGACCAAGGCAACTTATATAGGAAAGAGCTCACTTGGTGCTCACAGTTTAAGAGGGTTAGAGACCATGATCTTCATGATCGGAAGTATGGCAGCAGACAAGCTGGCATGTTGCTAGAATAGTAGCTGAGAGCTTACATCTTGAGACAAAACCACAAGGCAAAGAGGGAGCTAACTGGGAACAGTGTAGGCTTTTGGAATCTCAAAGCCTGCTTCCGGTGACACACCTCTTCCAACAAGTCCACACCTCCTACTCCTCCCCAAACAGTTCCACCAACTGGAGACCATGTGTTCCAATATCTGAGCTTGTGGGGGCTATTCTCATTCTAACCACCACAGGCTCCACCTGTAACTAAGGAGCTGTTGGTGGTGGTTGGGGGAAGGAGAGTCAGTCCTTTTTGAGGATTAGATTTGATCTCTGGTTTGCTGCTCTTGCTCTTGTGGCTGTTCCCTCACCTATGCACATATGGTCAGGACTGAATGGACTTAGCGTGCTGTTAAAAAATAAAAAAAAAAGAAGAAGAAGAAAAAAACTAAACAAAAATAAATACATTTTTAGTTTGTTACTGGAGAAGTTCATGCATGTATGCAATGTATTTTGGCCATACTCTTTAGCCCTCCTCCAACCCCTCTAAGATCCTTCCTCCACACTTCCAACTTCATGCACTAAAAGACCAACAAACAAACAAAAACAGCAAAAACAAAACAAAACAAAAAAAAAACAAAAAAAAAAAACCCCACTGAACCTAATTAGTGGTAGAGAGTTCTTAATATTTCCATTTTACAAATGACAAAACTGAGGTCAAGTTTAGTCATTTTGACCAGCAGTTTGGTTTATTTTTTGGTCTAGTTCTTCTTGCTGGCCACCATCCCATCATTTCCCACTTGTCTGTCCCCACCTCTACCTTACTCCTATCCAACAAGCCATGCCAGAGCTCAGTTTCCCTTCTCTCCAGGTTTTTACGAGTAGTCCTTCAATACTGCTGTTTTTTCTAGATGTCTGTAAACTTTTCCATGGAATTCCTAGAACACAGAAAACTTTTCTTATCTTGGGTTGGTTTTATCCTAGTATTGCCTAGAAAATAATTAATTGTATGAATAAATGAATAAGGCTAGGTAATAGCGCTCTTACTTTTGTTTCTTATATTGCTACCTAACAGATGATACCAGAACTTTGCCACTTAAAAGCCAAAGCATAACATATCTCATCTCACAGTTTCTGGACTTACAACTTGTAGGCAGACGTTTCTTTCCTAGAAGCCACTCCCAAATGATCACTCAGAAACTCAAATATTAATTGTAAATACTCAGCCAATAGCTCAGGCTTGTTACTACCTAACTCATACATTTTAAATTAACCCATATTTCTTATCTACCCTCTGCCACATGGCTCATGGCTTGTTACCTCATTTTCTATATATTCTGTTTCCCCTGCGTCTGCTGGCACCTCCTCTTTCTTCTTCACAGCATTCTTAGTTTGGCTCTCCTGCCTAACCTTATTGTGCTCAGCTATTGGCCAGTCAGCTTCTTTATTAAACCAATCACAGTGACATATATTCACACAGTGTATAGGAATAGTCCACAATGACTCTGTCTTAAAGTTTCTTATTGCAATAAAAATGATAGTAGGGTTGAAGTCTCCACTGATGTTCTAAATTTATCTGAATGTAGTTTCCCCTCCCTTTTTTCCATCTTATTGAAACAGAGTCTCTGTGTGTGGCCTGGAGCTCAGAGTCCCCCTGCCTTTTCCTGCCAAGGGCTGGGATTACAGATGTGCAGCATGTGTCTGGTTTGCCCTGAGGCTCCTATGGCTGTAAAGTGAGGCTCAGAAGATCTGCCTCTTCACAGTGCTGAGAACTTGGTCCAAGTCAAGTGTCACCTGATAGCTTGGACCAGGATCAGGAGGATGGATCCCAGTCTTGGGGACCTAGATCTCAGAGAGCATAATTGTAGTCACCAGTGCCTGTAATAGTGTGGGCTGTTTAATAAATGTTCACTTACTTATAACTAAATTTTTAAGATATGGAAGGAGGAATACAGCCAGTTTTGCTGCTGAGTAACTTACCTTAATGTCTTATGTGGATCCAGATTTCTCAGAGTGAGTTCAAAATGGCCAACCTGTTTTCCAAGGGCTCAAGTTTGCTGGAGAAGCTGATTGCAAACCATATCAGTTTCACCTGCTGCAATTTACCAAGTAACCCCTACCTCCCTTGATAGGATTGTAGCCAACATCCAGAGGCCAATGTTAGGTAGTTAGCCATTCTGCCACATGGTACTATTATTCTCATTTTATGCATGAGGAACCTTGGACATTGTGGGCTAAGTATTTTGTTCAAGGTCACATGGTTAATAAATAGAAAACGTGGATACAAACCCAAGCGTTGTGGTTTCCGGAGCCTGAACATCTGTGTGCTGGGATTGGAATGGGATAGGGGAGGGGAGAGGTAGGAGTGGTTATGTGCAAGTGGGGGCCTGTGCTGGAATGAGCTTCCCGAAGCAGGGGCAAGCAGCAGGAGGTAGGGTGGGATAGCATTTCAGTTCCTGCTGTCTCCATAGTTAAGCCTTTGGGGTCAGAGCCTTGTCAGTCCTGTGATTGAAGAGATAGATAGGTAAGGAACTTTGGCAAGAAGTGTGACCTTGCCTAGGAGGCAAAGGCCAGGCTAAGGAATGTGCACAGGGTCAGTATGATGGGAAATGTTGAACAGGAGCACAGCCAGACCCCAGTGCATGTGGTAAATCAAAAGTTGGAGCTGGGACATCCTCAGAAGTGTCAGCCAAGACCAAGTACATGATGTTCTGGAAGTCGAATGTATCCAATAGCCTTGAGGACAGAGGAAAAGGAGGCCACGGTGGATGGTTTGGGTTTCGACAACTGAGAAACTGCAATAACATACACTGATGACTTTGTGGGTTTTTTGTTTGTTTGTTTGTTTGTTTTCTCCTTGGTGGTAGAGCTCAAATCCAGGACCTTGCATAAATTAGGCCAGCATTCTCCCTTGGAGATAGATCTTTAGGCCTTGATTTCTTTGAGACAGGGTCTTGCTATGTAGCCCAGGCTGGTCCTGAACTCACTGTCCTCCTGCATCCCTACTCCACATCCCAAATGCTGAGGTTACAGGTGTGTGTCATCACACTTAAGGCCTTGTTAGTTTTATGACAGTGTCTGTACCACTTGGTGCCTTCTTATTAGCACATTAAGAGCTCATGATAACCCTAAGCTATCAGAGACTAAAGACATATAGAGATCCATCGGAGCTTATAACTTTCAGACATTAGCTTTAACTTTGCCATGTCTTATGGTTAATAACAATGAGGTCACAAACAGAAAGAATGAACAAAGAGAGCTGTGTAAAGTGGCTGCCATATGAACTTTAGATTATACCCTTCTGTGTCACTCTTGGGTGTGGCGCTTGTCCCCATGAGAAGCCAGATCTTTGTGAGAAGACATTTCTCTTGATGCCATTGGCATCTCTCTACACACAAACTTTTACTTTATCCCAGGACTTAACAGAGAAAAGAAAACAATATTTTAATGGGACATTATTTTAATAATACTGAAGGGGTTGCTTTTTGTGGCTCTCAAACAAAACCACTGTAGATTATTTGCCTGTCTTAAAGACAGCTGGCTTCACAAACAACAGCTCTTTTTGCCTTCCTTCCTTTTCTAGAGTGAACATCTTAAAATATGACAGTCCAGGGAGAGGGTCAGCGAGGGTTAATAAGGGGACAATCTACAAGCTTACATTTGAGTGTGGGTTTTACCTTCTCTTTCTTCTGAGACAGCATCCTACGTGTTCCAGGCTGACCTCAAACTCCATATATAGGTGAGGATGACCTTGAATTTCTGCACCTCCTGCCTTGGCCTTCCAAGTGCTGGGATCTCAGGCTTGCATCATCACCAGGCCTCATTTATGCAGTGCTGGGATCTGAACCCAGGGCTTCCTGCTAGGGAAGCATTCTGTTAACTGAGCCCTACATCTTTTCTCTTCCCCTTTCCTTTTCCTCTCCCCTCCTTTCTTTCCTTCCTTTCTTCCTTCTTTCATTTTTTGTTGTATTTGTGTGTGCTGAGGATCAAACCTGGAGGCTCTGTGTGCTAGGCAAGCTCTCTACCACTGAGTTACATTCCCATCCTGCATTTGCATTTTTACTAACAGGGTGCTTCATGCTACCAGCATTGTATTAACACTAAATTGTAGCAGGAAGTCTTCTGAAAACTTGAAGATAAATAGGAAGGATCACACTTCTGCCATCTTAATGGCATAAAAAATTAAAAAATTCAATCCTTTCTGCATTCAATCATATTGCTAATCAATCAAAATATGAGGTATGCAATCTTTGTAAGTCAATATATCAAACAACAAAGTAAGATATACTGAGAAAGCATTTCATTAATATACAAACAATCCATGTAGTAATTAGAAAAGGTGGGTTGATTAATAGGAAAATGGCCAAAGCACAGAAGAGGCATCTCAGAAAGGAAGTAATAAAGCAGTTAATATTATAGCCAGAAATGTGTCCCTCAAGTGCATATGTTGATATCCTAACTCTTCATCCCTCAGAATGCCACTGTATTTAGAGATTGGGCTTTTGAAGAAGCAATTATACAAGATGAAGTAATTAGGGTGAGTTTAATCCAGTATGCTGTCCTCAGAAAAGTGCTTAGGACATAGACCCATGGAGGAAGGACAAAGTAAGACAGCTGTAGGCCAAGGAGGGGGACTCAGATGAAACGGTACCTACTAACACTTGAATCTGACACTCCTGGCCTCCAGAATTGTGAGAAAACACAATTCTCTTGTTCAAGATACCAACTCTGTGGCATTTTTAAATAACAGCCTTAGCAAATTAAAAGAGTCAAAAATGAAAATACTAAAATACATACAAAGTAAGCAATAATTTGGGCATGTAATGTCATGTATTTGTGTTATATGCTTGTGGGTGAGACAATAACAATAAAAAACTGATATATAGCAAGGCACACACCTAATCCCAGCACCAGGGGGTAGAGGAAGGTAGAAGTCTGTGAGTTTGGGGTCAGACTGGTCTATATAGTGAGTTCCAGGCTAGCCAGAGCTATACAGTGAGACATTTTCTCAAAACAAATTGATATCTACATTCCCTTTGATCAAACAATTTTACCCTAAGCAAAAATTATATGTGTAATATATCAAAATTTGCAAATGCAAAACAACCAGTGTGCACATTCAAAAGGATAACACAGTGTGAAAAATTCCTAGGATGGAGAAAGTGGGCACTTAAAGAAGAGGAATGATATAATTAAACACTTTAGAAGGAAGTTGTCTGTGACTTGGAAGAAGCCTATGATGTTGTGTTGGTTTAAGGGTGGTAGTGGGAAGGCTGGGGAGACAGCTGAGTGGGGATAGATAGTGTTTCCTGCACAAGCAGGAAGACTTATTTACATTTGTGTCCCTAAAACCATATAACAACCTGGCTGTCATGGTGCTTATAACCCTAGCACTGAGAAACGGAGACAAGAAGAACCTTGGGGCCTTATTGACTTGCCAGACTGGCCAATCGGTGAGCTCCAGGTTCAGTGAGAAACCCTGTGTTAAAAAAAATTGAGATGGAAAGTGATTCCAGAAGATACCAAATGTCAACTTCTGGCCTCCACATTCGCATACATGGGCACATGCACCCACATATTTATTCATGCCCACATAGGTCATACATATGTGTGCATGTACACACAGGTCATACATATGTGTGTATGCACACACAGGCCATACATATGTGTGCATGCACACACCTGTACAGAGAGAGTAAAAGTAGTAGTGGACTACTACGGACAGAGAGGTTGCATTTGTTTATAGCTACTGTATCCTTTTTGCTAGTTTAGGATACAAAGTAAGACCTTGTTTCCTTTTTTGGAGAGGAATGAACATTATATAAGACAACACTGTGATGATTAATTCTGATTGCTAACTTGATGGTATTTATAATTACTATGGAAACAAACCCCTAGGCATGTCTGTGAGGGGTTTTCTATGTTATGTAAATTGAGGAAGGAAGACCTACACTCAAAGTGGGTGGCACTATTCCATGGGGGGAGTCCCCAGCTGAACAAAAAGGAGAAAGGGAGCCAAGCATCAGCATTCATCTCTCTCTCTGCTTCCTGACTGTGGACACGATGTGTCTAGTCACTTATTTCTCGCTGCCTTGACTTCTCTATTGAGACAGTACTCAAATCAGCTATTATGCC
This sequence comes from Peromyscus leucopus, assembly GCF_004664715.2. Lineage (NCBI taxonomy): Eukaryota > Metazoa > Chordata > Mammalia > Rodentia > Cricetidae > Peromyscus > Peromyscus leucopus. Next base: position 28,985,732 of record NC_051072.1, on the reverse strand, counting down.
TAACTGGTTATTCTTCTGGAAAACTCCAGATTTGTTTTAAGATTCTATCAAGACACTCAAAATCTGAGAATGGATTGGCACAAATCCTAGAAGACTCTTCAGTAGCACACGGTATGTAAAATGAAGTAGCAAATCAAGATCATGAGAAAATTAAGTGTCTTGTAATAGCCACGTCACTGAAATGGGAAGAATGTTTTGGAAAAAAAGTTTCTGTTACTTAAACCTTGGTCTCTTTGCGAACAGGATAATATGTAGAAGTCTCTAAGTTTTAAGGGAAATAGGAATGAGTGGTTTTTTGGGAGATGGTGAAAGGTCCTGTTAATTCTGAATGGTCATCAGGGAGGCCGTACATTCACACCATGAACATGAGAGGAAGTAAATATGTACTGAGGCTTCCCTGGCAATATGACAACTCTGACCTTGGCAAATGTCTGAGATAAAATAAATAAGATAGAGAAGAGTGAATGATTTACTTTGTTTGGGGGCACTCTGGCTTATAAGGAATTTTCTAGTTCCAGAATTCAGACTTTCCAGTTCTTAAGTCTCCTGGGAAAAATTCACTATTCATTTACCCATTCTTTCAGCAAATAATTAAAAATGTGTGTCCAAGGGCTCAGTGAGTCTTCACTGTTGGGATCTAGGCCACTTGTGGCCTTGAGAGCACCTGTGCCAGGCGACTGGTTCCTGTCTAGGGGAACCTGCATCTGGCCCTTCTCACCCTGCCCCACTGAATGTCTAAGAGCCAATGACTGTCCACAATCAAGGCCTGGGCAAGTGTCTGGACACACATGGATTCATTACTTTTCTGATGCCAGCTCTCTAACTTAACCTCATGTGGGCACTTTTAAGAGATTAACTCCATTTCAGTGGCTACTTGATTCCCAACCCTTGTTTCTAACATGGTAGTTGATACTGATTCTTGAAGACTGAGAGACACTATAACTTTGGTTTGGGCAAGGTTGTTATTTTTTAACTGTTTTTTTTTTTTTTTTTCAGGCAGCCTTCTTTTGATGTTTGTTATTCTCTGGCGGTACTCAGCCCCACATGAAACTTGGCACTGTATGTACTAACTCCCCACCTCACTGATGCCTGAATCATCAAATGGTTTTTAGGTCTGTAAACGTGTGACCTTGACGGAAATCTCCCTTCAAAGTGTATTTCAATCTCACTTGAATCTCAAAGGGTCAGTTAGGCCTTATCTAATCCAAGCTGCTGTCCCCAAGCCTTCCGCTGGCCCATAGATCTCTTTACTTAAAAACACTTTGTTTTTTCCTGAGTGTTCCTTTCCATTGATCTTTCGATGTAGATGTCTAAATGCTACTGTATTTGGAACCGTTCATCTGATAACATTTGGATAACTTTGTGCATACTTCGGGCAGGGAGGGATATCTTTTGAGTCAATAGGCACCATTCCCAATACTGCTGTGGATATCTTGTTTCCCTTTACATCTAAAACTGCTTAAACTACAGAGGTTAATAATTTGTAGAGATGCTTTAGATAAGAATAGCATTTCTTCATTTTCTACTATTTAGAGCTCATTATTTCACAATTGTCGATTGATGGATTGATGCCACATTATCAGCTGTCTTAGTTAATAACTGGTTTATAAAATCACGCTTTATAGTCTATACAGCTCTTTTATCATGGACTCAGATGCTTCAGGGAAATTACTCATATCTTATAAAAAGACAAGAATGCTTATTAAAAACACAGGCTAAACATTCGTATAAATGTCTGGGTATAGACTAATGTACTTCGAAGGCACTAGGTCTTGACTCCAGGTTGGAAGTCGATGAGATCATTAGGATAAAGTTAAACTTGATAGTCATTTAGTTACTCTTGGTGATGTTAGCATTGGAATGTGTTTGGGTTGCCAGAGAAAACTGCCAGAAGATAATAATTGTTCAAAAATGCTGAGGTCACCAACAACGGGCTAGATAGCGTTGTGCTGAGTTCAGGCTTGCTGGGTGCTCTCTAGGCGGATGGTAAAAGCAGAGATAAAATGTCTGTTGAACCTGCTTGAGTGTGTACTGATCTCGCCACACCCATCTCATCCTCCGTCTGGGTTCAGAACTCCTTTATTTACTTATTGTTTATTTATTTTTGAGGCAGGGTTTCACTATGTAGCTATGACTGCCCTAGAATTTGCTATGTAGACCAATCTGGCCTTCAACTCAGAGAGATCCACCTGCCTCTGCCTCCTGAGTGCTGGGATTAAAGGCGTCTGTCTGGCAGACTGCCTTTTTTATTTCCAAGGTTCCTTCCTAGATACAATTACACTTTAGGTTGTATTTTTCCTGCTTACTTGCTTACTCGATTTTGATGTCTTTGAGAACAAAGGACAGTTCTTTAAAATTGTTTTTTTTTTTAATCTTCATAGTATCATTTAGCATTTTTTCCATATAGAGCCAATCAGCATTCATCTGATTTAATGTAATTTGATTTAGTACCTAATTAACATTTTCCTACAAAATTCTTCTTTTTTTAAAATTTTTTTTTGAGACAGGGTTTCTCTGCATAGCATTGCCTGTCACAGAACTTGCTCTGTAGACCAGGCTGGCCTCGAATTTACAAAGATCAACCTGCCTCTGCTTCCCGAGTGTTAAGATTAAAGGCGCGCACTGCCACTGCCCAGCACAAATTCTGCTTTCTTGATGGTGCCCAGTGGTCCCATGCTGCCCAGCGCCTCCTCCCAAGTGTAGGTTTCCCATCTTCTCCTTGTGTTTTTGCACTTGCCTGGGCACACATACTGCTGGGTATTTTCCCTCGGAGCCAGCTGAACACTTGGCAGGGCTCCTTTTGGGGGACAGAGGTACCTGCTAAGTCACATGCAGTGAAAGAAAGGGAAAGAGAAAAATACTCACTTTTCTGATGTACACAGACTGCCCGACTGGTTAAGTCAGTCAAGAAAACAAATGACAAGAAACTCAGCTGCTTCAGACAAATATTTTTCCATTAGATTATTTTAAAAAGGGAATAGGTATATGTGCATTATTATTATTATTATTATTATTATTATTATTATCATCATCTTTTGTTGGAGAAATTCTTTTACTTGGATTCTTATAGGGATCTGAGGTCCAGTAGGCTGGCTACTGGGCACAAGTAAACTGAATTGGGTCCTCAGATGGCTTCAAGTTTCAAATGAAGTTTCTCCATGGGAAGAATAACAGCTGAGACTCTTGTGTTTTCTGTACCCTGTACGGCAGTATTTAGCACATAGCAATCAATAGGGGTTTGTTTGTACAAAATGCATTGCCTAGGCAAAAAAGGCTTGCTTGAAAACATTGTCACCAAGGATGGCATCATCTATCACTGTGTTCTGTCCTGCTGGGCTCACAGAGCCCTAAGCGGTAGAGTGTCATCCAAAGTGTACTTACCCATGATGCAGTGCATCATTGAGAGGACAATGGGGAGGGAGGGAGGGAGGAGGGAGAGAGAGAGAGAGAGAGAGAGAGAGAGAGAGAGAGAGAGAGAGAGAGAGAGAGAGAGATCCTACCTAGGTGTTCCCTCCATGTGGGGTTTGAATATTGGCTGTGTATGAGGACTTAAAGAGCTTTGGCTCAAGGTTAGAGGTTAGTTTCTTTACGTTTAAGGCCTTGGGGGCTTGGCATCAAACTTGCTGGAAAAAAAAATCTAGGAGCTGGCTGGGGTCACAAAGTGGTCATAGCATTCTGTGAGTGTCACTCAGGACATAGAGAGTGGGCAGAGGTGGGGACACCTCACACGTTCATTGCCCCTTACCTAACATGCCACATTACAGCAGCTACTAGAAAGAATTGTTTTCTTCCTGACCTTGTAGGAATCTTCTTTTACTTTGAAATTTCTGTACCTTCCCCGAACTCGACTCGTAATTGATTTGTACGATACTTATCTTTGTAAAGATTCCACATTAGAATCTTTAAGAATCCTTTGGGAAGATCGGTGCAGCTCACAGCCCTCATCGGACACGTTTCTTTTTGCAGAGGTTTGTGAGGGTGGTACAGGGACTCACAGCTGCTCCAAGTGCAGAGAACCAGTGACTGTGGAGTGTTCAGCCCTGAATGAACATCTATCGCGACTCCCTCAAGGTCCAGAGAGCCTCACCGAAGGTGTGGAACGTTTGTAACAGCCAGAGTTCCGGGAGGACTGCTGTGATGTTGGTGTCTTTTGGACACCACAGGACCATCGCTCTCAGGAACTCCCAGCAGCTGCGCAGAATCAAGACGGTTAATATTTCCATGTGCATGGGAGAGGGCTCAGGAGACTTCCACCCCTGGCTGAGGATCGACTGGCAGTTGATGGCTACCAGGGGAGAGTCACTTTTCTTCAAGGGTGTGGCTTTTGGTAGCTTGCTAATGCTCCATTGATGGCCCCACACCTGTGCAGAGATCAACAGCATTAGCTGGACTCAGTAGGTTGAAAACAAAACTAACCAACCAACCAACCAACCAACCAACCAAACATCACAAGAAGCTGAGAGGAAGATGTGTTGGGGAGGGGTCTGGGAAGAGTTGGAGGGGCCAATAGGGGTAGACCTGATCAAAATATATTGTATACATGAATGAAATTACAAAGATAAATAAAAAAATAAAACCTATAACCCTAAAGCAACAGTTAAAAAAATTCTGTTGGGGTTTATAGGTCTTCCTTTGAGTAGGACTACTGTTACTAGGAAAATGTGGTTTGGGGCCATGGAAGTGGCTCAGAGGGTAAGAGCTATAGCCAAGCAAGACTGACCTGAATTTGATTCCTGGAACTCACACAAAGGGGAACCCACTTAAAAGGGAAGCCACGTAAAGAGAAAGGAGAGAACCCAACTCCACAGAATTGTCTTCTGATCTGCACATTAGCACTGTGGCATGTGTGCACGGCTTGCCCCTCTCCCCCAGTGTGTGTGTGTGTGTGTGTGTGTGTGTGTGTGTGTGTGTGTGTGTGAGAGAGAGAGAGACAGAGAGAGAGAGAGACAGAGAGAGAGACAGAGAGAGAGAGACAGAGACAGACAGACAGACAGTCAGAGACAGAGACAGAAAGACAGAAGCAGAGACAGAGGCACACAGAGAGACAAAGTGAATGAGAATATATATATATATATATATATATATATATATATATGTATGTATATGTATGTATATTTTAAATGAGGCCTGGTTTCTTTCAGACCGGAGACTACTTTATTTCATTATATTATGGAAAAACAAGAGAGCAGAGGCCCATGAGACTGCACACCAGTTGAACACAGTCCAACAGTGGACACAGGTCTGCAGTAGCAGGAGGACCCAAGTAGTGTGAACAACAGGTGACTCTTCTAAAGAAGCTTACACTATAGGTTTAGGCCAAAACTTCCTCAACCCAAAGAAAAAGGGAAAAAAAAAATGTTTTTTTCCTTCTTTAAAAACAGCTGCCTAACTTGCTGGCTAAGCAAAATGTTTTTCCCTGTTGTAGCCTGGAAAGGAAGGAGCAGCACTTGGAGGACCTCTCTCCCCTTAGCCCTTCCTCCCACCCCGGACTGTACCATTAAATCTTAGATAATGGGGAGACTGAAAGCAGGAATTAAGTTAGCACTTGTCAAAACCCGTCGCTCAGCATGCGTGGCCTCGCGGGTTCCTTTCTTCCCATTGTGGCGATCAGAATCTCTTCTGGAGCTTGCTGAGCTTGCAAGGTCGCTGCGAGAGGGAGCTTTGAACTTTGGACCGCACCTCAGAGGGTGAAGTAAACAACAGGGCTATAAATGTCAGTGTCAGGCTTTGGCTTTGGCTTTGCGGAGCTTCCCTCTTAGAGCAAAGAGAGAGAGGAAGCAAACTGGTCCCGAGGGGTTGCGTAAGTAGGACTTGATTCTTTCAGAGTTTGGGAAATGTTTTCTGAGACTGATAAAATACTTTTCCCCCTCTTTACAACAGGCATAGTAAAAAGATCAGTAAAAGACATTTAAAAAAAAAGATTTAAAAAAATGAAGGAGAGTTTGGGTGTGGTAGGTGAAGTGTCTGGGGAACGCAGTTAGAGTTTTTGTTGTTGTTGTTGTTGTTGTTGGTTTTTGTCTTTTACCGAGCTGTGCTCAGGGGAAGCTGGGGAATGGAAATGCAGCTGTTTCTCCCTGCAGAAGACTGTGGTGTTCTAGGGGTAACGTTATCTGATTAGATTTCAGTGTTTCCCCCTGAAGGGTAGAGGGAGGACAAAGAAGAGGAAAAGGTAATGGGTTTCACGAGCAGAGATGGAAATAGGCGCACCCTACAGTACTGTAGAGAGGTCCAGGGAACTCGTTGTCAGCAGTTACAGAAGAACAGCGGGGAGGTAGCCGGCTCCATCCACAGTGCACAAGTGGTCACCTGTAGCGGAGTACAGCTGTGCCACATGTGGTCCCTGGGGAGTTTTTGAGTTTAAGGAGAGAGTGGAAGCCCTTAGGTGGTGCGGGGCTTTAAAGGGAGAGGCTGTGCGACAGAGTATGCCGGTTTTCCTTTTAGTGGGGGTATAACCAAATGTGGTTCTGTACCTGAACAAGAGTGAAAGACACTAACGATTGAAACTACTATCCAGTTGTTACTGGATCTAATTTTATTTATCCTCATTCTTTTTATATAGCTCCTTGGCAGTTAAAATGCAAAGTTTATCCTAAAAAAACAACTTTAAGCAACACCCACTGGCCTATTGATTGTAACGACAGGGAAATCTGCCAGTGGAAATCCAAGCTCTTTAGTCTCTCCTTCGCCACTAGATCGGTCTTTTCACTAGAAACAGAGGTGAGGGAAACAGTCTTCTCATGCATGTCTGCCATTTAGCCATCTGAAAATACCTATTTCAGGGCAGAGCATCAAGATCTGGCTTCACGCTGAAGATTCCGTAACAACTGAATTTAGTTTAGTTTTTTGAGACGTGTATGTGCTAGAGATTGTGTGACCTGGAGCCTCACATGAGTTTCGTTTAGGAGATAAGCACTAGCTAGACTTCCTATTAAGAAAGTGAACAGCTTGTTTTGACGTTCATTTCGCTGTCCCAGAGCATGCAGAAAACTGGCTGCTATACTTATTGCAAGGTGGTATATTACCCCAGTAGCTGAGAGATCAGATTTTGGATTGGGCAGATCCAATTTGAATCTACTCTTGTGGATTATTACCTGCGTGGTCATAGATAGGACACCTAAAGTCTCTCTAAGTCATAGTTTCCCCAGCTGCAGAAAGGGTAGTGATACAATTGTTCTGAGGCACAATTGGCATATGTAAATGTGCTTAGCATTGTTTTATGGCTTTATAGTTCTAGCAAAACCCAGTCACTGACCGATATAAGGATAATCCTATTATTATTGTAAATATCAGCCTAATGGAACTTCCCTGATTAAACATCACAATTAAAAATGCATTAGTATGCCGGGCGGTGGTGGCGCACGCCTTTAATCCCAGCACTCAGGAGGCAGAGCCAGGCGGATCTCTGTGAGTTCGAGGCCAGCCTGGGCTACCAAGTGAGTTCCAGGAAAGGCGCAAAGCTACATAGAGAAACCCTGTCTCGAAAAACCAAAAAAAAAAAAAAAAAAAAAAAAAAAAGCGTTAGTACAAATAGCTGAGATGAAGTTAAAAGGCACATTTTCTGAACCCCCCTGCCCCGTTTTTTGGATAGGTCCTCATGGTGACCCTGGATGGCCTAGAACTTGCCATATGTAGACGTAGTTGGCCTTGAACACACAGAGATCCACTGGCCTCTGCCTCCAGAGCCGAGATTAAAGAATGTGCACACCATGCCCAGCTCTCTCTCCTTTCAGTCTATCTTTTTTGTTTGCTTTTTCAAGATAGGGTCTCATCTCACATGTAGTCCTGGCTGTTCTGGAACTCACTACATAGACCAGGCTGGTCTCGAACTCACAGAGATCTACCTGCCTCTGCCTCCTGAATTCTGGGAGTATAGGCATGCGCCACTTTACGCCTGGCTCCCCCTCCTTTCTTTAGTGAGGCTCTTATGTCAGATTTTTCTTGGAGAGAGCAGTCTCACTATCTCCCTGAGACTGGCCTCTATGTTGAGATTCTTCTGCCTTGGCTTCCCAAGTGGGGGGATTACAGGTGTGCTGCTGTAACCAGCTAAATTTGTATTTGGAAGCATTAAATGCCGTGAGAAATACACATTCTCACTCTGTATTCCAGGCAGGCCTGGAATTTACCCTGCTGTCATATTATTCTTGAATTCAGAGGCACCCTGCTGCCTCGACTTTTTAGGTTGTCGGCTTCCCAGGCATGGGCTACCACGCCTGACTTCTTCCACTTTTTGTCAACATGACTGAGTTAGCTGTGCAGATCTTATTTATTTATTTAAATGGTTTTTGCACATTTTTCATCATGATCATGTCTCTTAAAAAATTCGGAGAGAGGTGGCCCTCATTTGGGGGCTATTTCTGTTCAGGTACTTATTGCTTTACCTTTCCTGGGTGAGAGGGCATCTTCTCACCCGAGAATGTGCTGTCTAGTGGCTGGAGCTGCCTGAAAGCAGTTGTAGCAGGAGAAATGAGTCTTAGATGGGGAAGAGCAATGACTTGTTCTCTCTCCTTGGCCAAGATTTTCCTCTCTTGGTTGCATTTATCATGAGTATGGTGGTAACATCAAAGCCGGTGGTTTTACACTTGAAGAGATTCAAATCCTATATCGCCATATAACTAGACATGGAGGACTAACAAGCCAAAAAATATTGAATGTACCCAGATGTTTATAAATGTGGAAGGCTTGAACTTGAAGCCATAGTTTACTCTCTGCCTTTTGCCTGGCACTTTACAGCAAGATCTCATACAAGAGCTAAGGGCCATCACGAGCCACATTCATGTTGGTACCCTGTCTCCACCGCTACATCCTTTCTTCCTCACATCTCTTTCTGTGCTGGCCCTTTTCGGTTTTGTGCAGAATTCCCTACTAACACTCCTAGGTTGACAGAGAACAGAATGAAGCACCCAGAACTTAGTGCATCTCAAATGAAAATTAGGATGTGTTTGCAGAGTGTATATGACTATACACTACAGTCGGAAGGTGTTTCTGAAATATGTGTCTTCTCCTAGAAAAGTGCCTGGCTGTCAGTCAGCTACATTTCCATAAGTGTGCTTATTGCGGTATCGTGCTACAGCTAGCTAGCTGATGGTTTGATCACTCCTCTGCCTTGTAGCTGGCACTTTCCCCCTTTACAGGAAGATTTAGTGGAAGGAGGCTCATGGCAATGGCATATTGAGCCCAACAAAATGGAGACAGACTTCATGGGCTTAAGTTTTAGCAAGTAGGAGTGTACCTACTGTGTTTAAAGAAATTCATAGTAATGACTGTGCAGTTATCTATGAAGTTCATTTTCTGTTTTACAGGACAACCCCAGCAATGTGGAGAAGCCTAGGGCTGGCCCTGGCTCTCTGTCTCCTCCCCTATGGAGGGACAGAGAGCCAAGGCCAAAGCCCTGCTTGTAAACAACCTCCAGCCTGGAGCATAGGGGATCAAAATCCAATGCTCAACTCTGAGGGTACAGTGACCGTGGTGGCTCTCCTTCAGGCCAGCTGATACCTGTGCCTTCTACAGGCATCCAGGTGAGTAGTCTTTTAAGGTTTCGGACATCTTTAGGGAAAGCCGATAAATACAAGCAAATGCATATAAAATGCAATAAAAATAGAAATAATATTAATGTTAAGTAATGCTTTTGTAGACAAGTATGTTTCTATAACAAGAATTTGGTGAAAAGACCAGGAGAACATATGTATATGTTCACACACACACACACACACACACACACACACACACACACACACCTCACACACACATGGATGAATACAATACTACCAAAATGTTTACTGTGGCATCCCTGGGCTTTGAACACATTTTCTTTTTTGCATTCCTACATTTTGTAACTTCTCAATATGGTTTACCCATGTGAAATTCACTATTAGTAGAGGAAATTCTTCAATATAGGAAGCAGAGGAAGGCTGCCAGCACAGACAGGAAACACTAGGATTGTAATAGAAGGTCTTGCATCATTTAACAACCATAAATAAAAAAAATATTAGTTGAGTCAGCCACCAAATATTAATTGCATAACATTCTGTATGTATGTAAGGTGGATTTAAATATATACTTATTTGGAGCTCATGTTCATGCAAGCATTTAGTATAAAGTTTCAAGTTTTAGCCAGGCTATGGTGGTGCACACCTTTAATCCCAGCACTCGGGAGGCTTGAGGGGCAGAGGCAGGGGGAATCTGTGAGTTCGAGGCAAACCTGGTCTACTGAGTGAGTTCCAGGACAGTTAGGGCTACACAGAAAAACAAACAAAAAGTTTCAAGCTTCAAATAAAAGTGAAGCCTCAGTTTTACAACACAAAGAAAAATTTCAGTCAGTTAAAATTAATCAGAGCTTTACAGAAAGTAAAAAGAATGTAGAAGGCAGAACAAATCGACCAACTAAGTGTCATCGTTCACGTTACGTGTTTCCCCTTAGACTGGAAGACCTGCGCCTGAAACTAGAGAACGAAGGCTACTCTAACATTTCTTACATTGTTGTGAACCATCAAGGAGCCCCCTCTCAACTGAAACACACACACCTTAAGAGTCATGTGTCAGACCATATTGCTGTTTACCGACAAGAAGAACACCAGACAGATGTCTGGACTCTCCTAAATGGAAACAAAGACGACTTCCTCATATATGACAGGTGAGTCCCTCCCAGACCCTTACTAGTCATTTGTTTACTTTTATCACTCACAGGAGCGCGCTTTACTGCTGAATGCCACAAGTCATGGGTTTCGTCTCTTGTGACTCCTTGCTGTGGCAAACACTTTCGGTTTTGACCCTTTGACAGACATTGCCCTACTGTTTTTCTCCACAGCTTTCTTCTTCTCACGCCACCTCCTCCTTCCCATTCTTCTTCTTCTTCCTGTTTACATGTGTGTATTATTCAGGGTGATTTAGTTTTCCCTCTCTTCATACTGGAACATTCTGCAAAAATGACCTCATCTATTCGCTGACCACAATACTACATATATCCTAGTGAACTGAAGTAAGTTTACAAAGTTCAAATACAGTAACTGAATGCCAAACCCAGCTTTCTCTTCCATGGTGATAGTTGCAAACATCTTAAAATCAATGATTCAACTAGGAATCAATTATACTCTTTTAAAACTCATTCCTTAAATTTTGACTTTTCTGTGAGCCTTCTTGGAGGGACTAGAGGACACAATCCAAGAATACTACCTTCTGCCTCTGTCCCTCCCCATTATCCACTGCGTTGTGTTGTGATATACATGGTCTTGTGTGATGGCTTTGCTACCATCTGCCCTTCCGAAAACTGTGACAGGCAGTTTGTGACTTCTTATCATTCACCAATTCTAAGTCTTGCATTTATCTACGTTGTCTTCATAATCAGCCCCTCAAGTGACTTTCTTGTTACTCCCCCCCCCTAGATTTTTACAACTTTCTCATGTGTTTGCTTTCTGGTTTAATAGTAAAGGATTTAAAATAAGGCATTTGTCTTTGTTTTATATCAAGTACTCAGTTTCAAATTAGGTCATTGAAGGTATGGCTTTTATATTTTTGAAGTGAACTTTTTGAGTTGAATGAGTCCACCATTCTAATAGATAGTTACAGAAAACGGACTATACATTTCCCTGTGTGTTAAATAAATGGAAGAATCCATTTGCATAACAGATATAATCCTAAATATTGTGCAGCTTAATAATCATACTTCATAGACCATACTATTTATGTCTAATTTTATGTGGCTATATGCTTGCATTTTTAACCGAGTATGGAGATTGTTTTCAGCATGATCTGTATGAATTGATTTTGGGATATATGATCAAATAAACCATTCATATTTTGAGAGAATTGCAATGCACATGCTGTCTTCTATAAAACATGTTTGGTTGATGATGCTTGCCTTCTTCTGACTTTGCCTGGGCTGGCTCCTCTCTTTGTCTCACATTAAATACCATTTTAGCTTCGCACTTTGTCCTTTCAGGCCGCTAAACTTCTAGTCAGTTGTAAAGTACAAATATAAAGACGTCTATTTTGGGTAAAATCGACATTTCAACCTTACCATTTTGGAGAATGTCAAACTCCGATTCTAGTGATTTTACTGTGCTGAAATTTTTCTTACATCAGATATGTTTCTTGGGGTAAACGAGCCAGTGAGCATCGTGCACACGTGTGCTATTGACTCACAATGCCAGGACCTGTGTCATTCAATAGACAGGAGACTCATGAGTTTCAGGTTAGCTTAGGCCTCACAGTGAGTTCAAGGCTAATTTGAATTGCATTATGAGAATCTATCTCAAAAAACCAAGGGCTGGGGATATAGCCCACTGGTAGAGCACTTACATAGAATGTGAAAGATTTGGGTTTGCTTCCTAGACTACACATTAATAAATAAAGAAGATACTGGCCCAAACTGTGACGTTGTTTTTGTTACACAATGATTTCTGGTTTTGTGAAATTTGTCTTGCCTGAGCAGTTATGAAAAGCTCCCATGGTTAGTTTTTGGCAGGACATATGCTAATTAAAAAAGTATCTGACTGAGTCACAGTCATTCCACATTTTTAAATTATTTAATGACATCTATAACATTTAAAAATGCTAAAATCAGACTCTGCAACCTTGCTATAACCTGACCTGGTATATTGCCTGGGAACTCAATTATAGACCCCACTCAAGGAAGTTTACTAGAAGCATGGAAGGGGCTACACAATCTAGCCTGAGTAGGGTCACAGCAGAGAGGACAGTAGTAACATGGTATCTGCCTTTTAGATGTGGCCGTCTCGTGTATCACCTGGGCTTGCCCTATTCCTTCCTCACTTTCCCGTATGTCGAAGAAGCCATTAAGATCGCTTACTGTGAGCAGAAGTGTGGAAACTGCTCTCTCACGGTAGGTATTTTTCTCGGTTGTTTTTACCGGGTGATAAGGAGAAAACTTAAAAATGTATCTAAATAAGTGGTTTATCATCAATTACATAAGAAAATCTTAAATGCACATTTTTTTTTCCTGTTACGTAACACTTGTTAAAACATATTTGCAAGACTCATATTGCTACCTTTATCTTGAAAGGCTTTAAAAACAAACATGCCAACAAATCATGGCTGGAGAGATGGCTCAGTGGTTAAGAACACTTGCTGCTCTTGCAGAGGACCCTGGTTCAGTCCCCAGCACCAACATGGCAGCTTAGAACCACTCGAATTCCGGTCCATGTGGTGCCCTCTTCTGGCCTCTGAGGGGACCAGGCACAGAGGCAGTGCACCTAATCTAGCAGGCATGATAATCGTTCACATAAAGTAAAAAATAATAAATATTTAAAATAATAAAAACCAATGTAGATCACTATGTCACTTACTAATGAATGTTATTGCATGAGTATGAGTGCTCCAAGAATTTAGTCAACACATAAAATATTATGACTGTGGTAAGCTGGGCATGCTCGGAGCACAGTGATAGTCAAACTCATCTGAGATGTTACCTGTCAATAGCTAAATACATTGTCAAGGACTCAGGACAACCAGCTTTGCTAAAAGGCTGTCTGTCCTCTTTCCCAGTCTGTAAGTTGAATTATTGCCCTTACCTGAAAAAGAAATATGTTCTACTCATTACTGCTATCTCCTAATAACCATGAAAATATTTGTTCTTGTTATGAGAAGAACTACATTTAATTATTTTATAAAACCCTTTTGATTTTTATGGACTAAATTTTTTCTCCCATACTTTAGACAATTTTAAACAATGTTTCTTTAATAGGGCAGCCTGCCAAAATTTAAGTTCAGGTTTGAAAATGTTCTGAAATTATTTAGTAGTTACATTTTCTTTCCCTAGATCGACAGGAAGCTTCCTCAAATTTCAACAAGTCATTTAATCAATTAACTTTGTTGACAGGGCGTTTTAATTATACCACTTTTACATGTTAATATTCATAAAATCTGAGAGTTAGTTTCAGATTTTAAAGATGAGGAGACCGGGTTGCAAATAAAGCTCTTAAAGTTGAACTGACATGATTACTTAATACCATTGTGATTTTATTTTTCATATTTTGGGGTTACTTCTGGTTTTGCATTTGTGTAAATGCCTGATAATAAACATACCCAGTTGTACTGAAATAAAAAGGCAGAAACATTTCCCATAATCAGCTTAAAACCAATGAAGAATTTGTTAACAAGAATAGTAGACTATGGCATCTAACATCTAGACCAAATCAGCGCTTTTCTGTTTTGCTGTCTCCCAGATGCAATCAATTATATGATACATTATTTATTCTACTAAAAGGAAAAAAAGGCTGTCAATTAAAGTAGGCCATGATGCTGTTTTTACCCGACAGAACTGTGTGAACATTACCAAAGCTTGGTGAAATTAAAAACATTTTCCCAGACATGTTGCAGAATGAAAAGCTGCCAGTTTTTAACTGGCATTTTTGAGTTGTCAGGGAGAAGCCATTTTGCTTTGGAAAACAGGACTAGATTAGATGGCAAGGGTGAAAAGTTACACACAGCACTACTGATGTCGGGATTCCGTATTTAGCCGACTTCACTACGATCTAAGTTTTTTCAGCAGTTTACTTAGTTTTGATTTTGCAGAGAGAACTATGGTAGTTTGGATTCTTTAAACCTTTAATAAAAAATATAGACATTGAGACCAAGGTCAGGCTCTTTTTCATTAATATTCTGCCCAACTGTATCCTAATTAACCTGTTGGAATAACATAAAAGTTGGCTCTACAAGTAATTTTTTAAAATGCATTCATGGTCAATCTATGAGCTCGCTAATAAGAGATTTATAAATTTGTTCCAGAGTCTTGAAGATGAAGACTTCTGTAAAAATGTGTCCTCAGCTGCCGTGGGTAGCACAGCGGAGCCCTCAAAGACACATCACCACCACAAGCACCATCACAAACATGGGCATGGGCATCTTGGGGGCAGTGAGCTGTCAGAGAATGAGAAACCAGGGGCACTAGATGCTAAGCCAGCTTTGCCACCTTCAGCCTTACAACATCCCCAGCCCAAGCAGGGTCACTTAGAGAGCTGAGACATGCAGGCGAGCGAAGGCCTACAGCTTTCACTTGCTCAGAGGAAGCTTTGCCGGAAGGGGTGCCTAAACCAGCTCCTGTGTAAGTTGTCCCAGGAGTCCGGGACGACTGCCAGCAGCTGCTGCTGACACTGCCGCCATCTCATATTTGAGAAGTCGGGGTCCGCAATCACCTGACAGTGCGCTGAAAACCTCCCGTCCCTGTGTAGCTGACAGGGACTTTTTGCGGAGGAGAAAGTCATCGAATCTTGACAGTGTCGGGCTCCTCCGGCTGCCTGACGGAGTCAGCCACCAAACCCCACAGAAGCCAGCCCCACCTGAAGCTGAAAGAATAAGACCAAAAAGTGAAAATGACGCTCAAACTAAATATTTAAAATAAGATGGATACTCCCTAAGTCAGTCTAAAGACACAATTTCATTTTTAAGAAAGTTTGCGATCCACTTAATTAATCAGTGAACTAAAAGTAGGGATTGGATTTGTGCAAACACGGAGAAATTTACCATATTGGCTTCTAAATTTAAAATTTTATGCCACAGAAAATTTGGCCCAAATCAGATTTGTGTTGTGGGGTAACTAAAATGTGATTGCAGCTCTTGGTTAATATGTCTTTTTTTGTCTTTTTCCAGTGTTCTATTTACATTGATGAGAACAGAAACATAAACTATGACCTAGGGGTTTCTGTTGGATAGCTCGTAATTTAGAACGGAGAAAGAACGACAAAGACACATTTTCCAGTTTTTTCTTTACTTAAACTCTCAAAACAACAAGAACTTCATCTCTTTAATCTTACATTTTTAACCAACTAAATCTTAAACAGACTACATCTTAATATCTACTTATCTTTTTTATATCGAAGACTACTAGCTTTCCTTTACTACATACATCTGTGTATCTTACTTTCTTCATCTTGTGTTGTGTTGTTCTTCTGAACTGTGAGTGACTGTCTTGAAAGACGTAATGGAAGAAAAGTATGTTGTTAACCTGCATGCTGCTTAAGACAGTATTTCCATAATCAATGATGGTTTAATAGAGAAACTCGGCCCTATGAACCTGAACTCTTTTATGGCTAATACCATTAAGCAAGAATGCAGTACAGGACTGGCCACAGTACAGACTTATCTCAATAAATGCAATTTTAAAAAGCTTAAAAGTGTGCGTCTTTATTATTTAGCATGCTCACATTGAAAAAAGAAGTGAAAGAATTTTTTAATGCCTTTAAAGAAACTAAGTTGTAGCTGCTGCATAAAGTGCTTACTCAAAACCGTCTCCGTGTGAGGCGGGAGTCTTTGGCCACTGCAAGGCGCTGCTCCAGGTCTCGGATGGTGTTCTGGAGACTCGAAATCTCCTTGCTCTTTTCCTCTTGAAGATGTTGAAGCTTCTAAATGAAGAAGCAGAAGAAAGGTTGTCATTGCAATTGAGAAGTAAGATTAAGTAGAAGGAAGGGCAAGACAACACTCAAAACACACTTCAGGCTTCCATTTTAAAAACTGCCGTACTTTGAAAGGCCTGCAGCTTCACTTTTGTGTGACTCAAAGGGAAAAATGGTATTAGGCTACAAAAAATATTTACTGTATTTAAAGTAAACATTAGGAAATGTTGATAGGAACACACTAAGGCAATTAATTTACTGAAGTTATAGTCATAGGACAAAATGCACATACCCTTCTGTAGATACTCTGTGGCAGAATAGTAGCATCTGCATAGGATTTTGACTTTGTCTGAATTCTTGCTAGTTTGGTGTCAAACTGAGTCAAATTCAAAAAGAGAAAGTTATTAAGGCTGTTAGAGTTCAATACTTGGAAACAATGTTTCTACAGAAAAAGTATACCAACAAAACCCTTTGCTGTATATTTTGAATTGAACACAATCTGTATAATAGACCAAGTTTTTCAAATTATGAAACAACTTAAAAAAAGAACAAAGAGCATCCAAACAAGATTCAGCTAAATGGTGGGTTAAAATTGCTTTGGGGGTTTTAAAAAGGTCCCAAAGCCTGGCCACTACCTCTCTAGGTAGCACGGTACTTTTTCTCAAGACACCATTGCGCTTCCTACCCTTGCCTGTGAGGCATGCTCTTGAACACTGAATAGAAAATGTTTCCACATTACACTGGTGTACTTTTGTCAAGAAAATACACTGTAATCCACAGTCTTAGGAGAAATGCCCATGTCTTTCAAACTTTGAAGCCAAATATTAGAAATTGGATGTAATTTAGCTAATTCAGTTTTTTTTGGTTTGAATTAAATTGAGTAAAATTAAAAGATTCCTACAGCTTATTCTTATAAGCCATTTTTAAAAGTATAATATTCCACTATAATTCTTCTTTTTAGATTTACTTTAGTGTAGCCTCTCAGAAAACTAGAATAAGCTTTCCATGAGATTGTGTTCTGGTTTGAGGAGAAAACTGGAGAGTTATAATGAAGACAGACATCTGAGTACTAGTCAAACAGTCTAGTGACATGGCCCAGGTAGTAAATAAAATGAAAGTTCCTAACTGATGGAAGTTAAGTTGGTGGTACATCTTGAAATACGACCTGCTGCTGTATTTCAGCTGGCCAGCCAGCGCTCTCTGTGGACATAATGGCTAGGAGCCAGAGATGGCACCATCAGCAGCCGTACAGCCAGCCACACAGTGGCAGCAATAGCAACAGCAGTGTTAATAGCAATAAAAAAATCCTTCTGAAGCAACCTAACCCCTTTTCTGCACCATAACGTTACCTAAAGACTCCCATCAAGTACCCTGGGCATAGCAAAGTTCCTGAAAAATAAATTATCTTAATTTTTTTTTTTTTCTGAGGCAGGGTATCTGTGTAATTTTGGTGCCTGTCCTGGTCTCGCTCTGTAGACCAGGCTGGCCTCAATCTCATAGAGATCCACCTGGCTCTGCCTCCTGAGTGTTGGGACTAAAGGTGTGCGCCACCACCGTCTGGCTTACTTTAACTATTTTTAATATTAAATAATTAATATTATTTAATATTAAATATTATAATCTAATTAGTTAATTAATATTTAATCTAAAATAATATTAAAATAATTAATTTTAATTAAGATCTGTGAATTTTTGCATAATGTAATGTGGAAGTAGAGATGGGCAGAAGCCATGGCATAATAATGGAAAAATATGTTGGTAGAATTTAGAAAAAAATGCAAAATACAAACGCTTTGTTAACACATCAGTATCCTTGAGATTCTGACATGTAGTGGAACAGAAAAAGGAACTACAAAATTTATGAGACACACTTATTTAAAATACATTTACAAATGTTCCAAAGGAATTTTGTTTGACTCTAGAATATATATTTTCATAGAAATACATTATGGAGAAATTTGTCTGTTTTTAGCTCATATAAAACAAAAGAGTTCCATGATTTCTTCTGGGGAGAGAGAAACCAAGGATTTGTTGTACTCTCCCCGTGCTGGAATAGTGGCCATTTGTCCCTGTGTAGACCAGACTGTAAACTCAGGTAACTCCTGAGTGGCTGTGCTCATTCTCAGAGGAGGCACATCCTTCCTGGAAGCTGGGACCTTCCTCAGATCAAGTGCTGTAAAGCATATGGCCAGCAGCCTGCGGACCGAGCGCTGTGTTTGCTGAAGAGTGAGAATGTAGAGCATCTTCTTCTCAGAGGGTTCTATCTAGTCTGAAATTGATGTCATGCAATAAGAAACAAACAAAGCGTGGTTTAGACTAAGGAACACGCTCCTGTTTAGCAGACTCGTAAGCACCTACTTCTAGACGTAGTCTGAGTATTTCATTTTGCTTTTCCTTCTCTTGAGTTCGTAACTTTGCATTTAGCTCCGCTATTTCCATCTCCTTCTTTGCCATTAATTCTTTGTGCTTTTCTTCATTTAATTCAACTAAGTAAAACAAAAATAAATGCATTCATTTAACAGTTCAAAGTTATGTGCTTACATTTATTTATTTTTTCCTTGGCTTCTTCAGCATGTTTATTATCACTTGTATACCAGGATTATACTAAACGCTACATACAAAGTACATGTGTTCTCTGTTTTCACTGAATCCCTGCTTTGGGCTAGGAGGCAGACATTACTTACAGCTGTGATTGGGATGATGCAGGAGGAACAAGGCAAAGTGCAGACAACTCTGGAGGAAACCATTAGTTGCTTTTCCCATCACTGTACCAACATACCCAACAAGAAGCAACTTAGGGGAAGGAAGGTTTGCTTTGGCTCACAGTGAGTAGATTCAAGCCGCTATGTAGAGAAGACATGGCCGTGAGTAGCTCTGTGGGGTGGGAGCCTGCAGTGGCTGCTCATCTCAGTGAACCAGGAAACAGAGGTAATATGAAGTGGGGCTGGGCTGTAAAGCACAAGGTTTATCACCCCGTGACACACTTCCTCCAGGTAGGCTCTACTTCCCAAGGGTTCCACAATCTCCCCAAACAGCACCAACTGGGGATCAGGCGTACACACATTAGCCTGTGGGGGATATTTCACATTCAAAAGGTGAGAGAATTGTTAATCAAATTTGGGGGAATGAGCCTAAAGTGGGAGGGGCCTTTCTCAGGATGTTATCTTTAAGGCGAAGCCTCACATTTAGAGCCATTTGCTAGGTATAGACGTTCTAACAAATGAGAACTGTTGAGAGGAATGCTGCCTCCACCTTAGGAGAAAGAAACAGGAGGTACATGATGGGCTCCCTACCCAGGGATCATTTTAAAGTGTGTAGCTTATCATTTGTACGCATGCAGTACTCTAGACTATGCAAAGCACATTCATTTGAGGTGTGGTGGTTTGAATAAGAACGGACCCCCAGGCTCATATATTTGAATGCTTACTCACCAGGGAGTGGAACTATTTGAAAGGATTAGGAGGTGTGGCCTTGTTGGAGGATGTGTGTCACTTTGAGGTTTCAAAAGCCCAGTATCTGTCTCTGCCAAAGGATGGCTCTCAGCTACTGCTCCAGCACCTGCCTGCCTGTGATATGCTCTCCACTATGAGGATAATGGACTAAGCCTATAATAAGACAATCTCTTATTTTAGTAAGAGCCAATCAGTTTACAAAACCCAGAAGTAAGGGATTTCTACCCACAACTAACCCATGACTGTTTCAGGCCCTGCTTTTCTCCCCATTTGAACTACACATCTAATCTCTCTATTGTTAATGGCACATCAACACCACATGACCCACTGTTACCTGGTCAGCCGCCTCAAATACAACTGTAGCTATGGCTACCACCTTCTCAGTCACTTCAGATTTTCTTAGTCTGACAATGTGTCAAAGAATACACCCCTAAGCAACAGTCTTTCTGTTGCTGAATCTTTTTGTATAATATAAAAAGTAGGAACAAGGCAACCATTCCCTTATCCAACATCTTCCTCTCTGACTATCTAAAGATAACAGAAACAATTTCTTTTTTTTAAGAGAAACTAAAATTTCACTTCATTGTTCTTTAAGAGCTTTAAAAACTGAAGAAAAAAAACTATTTAATAAGTTTTAGGAGATCTCATTTTTTTCAGAGCACATTAAAGCTTCTAAAATAAAAATAAAGATAAAAATAAAAATAAGTGCTTTCAATGGCAGCAACAGCAGTGTTTAAAAGTTGATGGTAGGATACATATTTGGGGTAGTGTTTTATTAACATACTTATAATTGTTCACTGTGGAAACATACTGGATTAAAACCACATCTATCTAAGCCATTTCTGTAGTTCAGGATATAGGCTTTATATGTATTTAGTTTATAGCACTAAATTATTATTATACTTAGCTTAAGGGTTAAAATAGTGTTCAAAGGAATATCATTGAATATTAATCTTTGCAAAACTGAGCTTCTTGGTGCATCTCATGAAAATTATTTATAAATCAGTACCTCAGAATCTACTCACTTTTTAACTTGATAGAAGGAATAACTAGGAAATTAAACAGAAAAGGCTTTTGTACCATTCACACACTTGAAAATATTTGAATTTTCTCTTTTTCTAGAGTATCACATAAACAGAACACAGTATTTTGAATCTGGATTTATTTACATATTTGTTTATTTTTTCCTTTTTGAGGCAAGGACCAGCACTGCACCCTGGCTAGACTGGAGTTCACTTTGTAGCTGAGGCTAGCCTCCCATGTGCAGCACTTCCTCTATTCCTATCTCAGCCTCTTGAGTGCCAGGCCACAGGCATGTGCCACCCCGCCAGGCTCCATTCACTTATAGCGATGCTCCTGAGGTGGCCACACTGTGGAGTGCATCAGTAGTCATTCTTTTCTATTGCTGTGGATGGATGTACAGTTGAGTTTTAAAAAACTAATACTAGTTAACAAATTTGTATGATTACAAACATCTTCTCATATGCTTATTTTTCTCCTGTATATCTTTGGGGTAGTGTTTATTCAAAGTTTTTTTGCATCTTTAAAAAAATTTATATTTCATTTTATTTTATATACATTGGTGTGAAGGTGTCAGATCCCCTGGAACTAGAGTTACAGACAGTTGTGAGCTGCCATGTGTGTGATGGGAACTGAACCTGGATCCTCTAGAAGAGCAGCAAGTGCTCTTAACCACTGAGCCATCTCTCCAGTCCTTGGTCAAATATTTGCCCATTTTCTTGTGGATTGCTACATAGTGTAGAGCTTGCCAGTAGTTATATGTCTCTTACCTCAGCCTCAAGTGCTGGGATTACAGGAATACAGGCCTGGCTTCAAGTTAACTTTATTTTATTTTTTTTTGTTTTTTCCAGGCAGGGTTTCTCTGTGTAGTTTTTGGTGCCTGTTCTGGATCTTGCTCTGTACACCAGGCTGGCCTCAAATGCACAGAGAGTCGACTGGCTCTGCCTCCCTCAAATTAATTTTATATATGATGTTCATAAAGATAGGGCCACTAAGCATGGCTTCAAAATAAACCAATTCACTACATACATGCAATGAGATCCATTTTACTAAAGAAAATTAGTGAAGTTATATTCAATAGAGCAAGGATATAATGGAAAACCTATTTAAACCTTTATATTAATTATATAAAGATGCTGGTTCACATTAGGCAAAATTGAGCACAAACATGAATGAAACTTAGATCTATTATATGTATTATATATATGTATATACATAAATATACAGAACTTAAAATGTATCAAGGCAGTGTTCATTCACTATTATTGGAAAAAATAATATGCATCTTTAAATTGTTTCACGATATATCAGAATTCAATAAATGAAAATTTAAAGTTACCTTTTTTTTGCATATCCTGATAAAGTTTGCTCATTTCGATTTTATGTCCCTCCTCTTTGACTTTCATTTCACTTATAAGTTTGGCAATATTATTCATATATTCCTAGAAATTAAAAATATATTCATTTTCAATGCAATAGTTATAATTTTTGAAAATTAAAAAGGTTAATTTCCCAGTTTATATTAATTTTGACATGTAACCATATCCAGTGCTGTTTATTTATTTACAACTAACTTGTTAGTAGGCACACACCAAACAACAAGTTTTATTATTCACACATATGTATCACTGTACCGTGCTCATTCATATGTGCACCGCTTTCCTGTCCTCTCCATCAATTGTTCCTTTCCCTCTTCCAACACAGTCCCTCTTCTGCTAAGGAGACATCTAGATTCTGTGTCAAAGGAAGTGCTGCATTTTGCTTTGCTTCCTTCCCGCTGTGGTTTGAATGTGGACCATCCCCACAGGCTCTGGGTCCCGGGGCACCGGATGGGGATGCTGCTGTGGAACCCTTAGGAGGCAAAGCCTTGTGGGAGAAGCTTTGAGATGGACAGTCTGCCTCTACTTTCTGCTCAAACTCCACTTCCTGACTGCGGCTGCGATGTGGTGAGCTGCCTCGCTCTGCAGCTCTTCCTCTGCTGTGATCAGATGTGTCCCTTTAAATTGTTGTAGGTTTTCCATTATATCCTTGCCCAGACAACTTCCTCCCTTAACCTGTTTCTTGTCAGGTTTTTAGCTGTGGCAACAAGAAAAGTGATCGACACACTGTCCATTACCCTTCTTGTTTCTTCTCTCCACTTTCTTGAGACTCATTTTTCCTCCACATTGTACCTTCTGCTTTGTTCATGTCACACACATAGGCACACGTGTGAGCACACACACTCTCACACTGTGTGTATGTTCCCCCATCCATTAGCTTCATCTTACTCATGTCTCCTTTGCTCTCCTAAACATTTTGCTTCTACCTTCATGCCAAATATATGTGCAGGATTTTATGTATTTATATAAAATCTAGGAGCCACAAATGAAAGAAAACATAATGATATTTGGCTTAATTTGTTTAATATGATTATCTCCAGTTGTATTCATTTTCCTACAAACAACCTAACTTCATTTTCCTTTATGGCTGGAAAAAAAATACTATTGTATATAGATACATTTTCTTTTCTCTCTCTCCTTTCTCCCTTTCTTTTTCTTCCTTCTTTCCTTCCTTCCTTTCTTATTAATTTCCTCCCATCTTGATCAGTTTCCCCTTCCTCCTTTCTCTTCAAAATCTCTCTCCCCATCTTCTTCCCCTCAATCCATTTCCTCTCCCTTCCCTTCAGGAAAGTGCAGGCCTTCCATGTGTATCAGCCAGCCATGGTAAATCAAGTTGCAGTGAAATGAGGCACCTCTTTTCCTATTAAGGTTGGACCAAGCAACTGGCAGGAGGAAAGGGTCCCAAGAGCAGGCAACAGAGTCAGATTCCACAGGATCCCCTCCCCCCAGTTCTGCCTAATGATTGGCTGTGGGTCTCTGCATCTGTTTCCATCAGTTGCTGAAGGAAGCCTCTCTGATGACAACTGGGCTAGGCACCAATCTATGAGTATAGCATAGTAGCATTAGGAACCATTTCTCCTGAACTTTTTTCTTCTTGTTTTCCAGTCATGTTTGGTTGTATTCTAGGTCTCTGGGCTATCCAGCCTCTGGGTCCTGGCCCTCCAGTCATCATCAGGGGTGAGCTACCTTTCATAGTATGGGTCTCAAGCTGGATCAGTCATTGTTTGGTCACTCCCATAATATCTGCACTACCTTTGTCCCAGCATGTCTTATAGGCAGGGAAAATTTTAGGTCAGAGGTTATGTGGCTAAGTTAGTGTCCCAGTTCCTTTACTGAAAGTCTTGCCTGGTTACAGGAGATGGCCAGTTCAGGCTCCATATCTCTCATTGCTAGCAGTCTTAGATAAGGTCACTTTCATAGATTTCTGGGAGTTTCCATTGCACTAGGTTGCTAGCTCATGCCAGAGATGCCCGATTCCAGTGGTCTTTCCCAGTATTCTTTCCCTCCACTCTCTGCCCCCTCTACCTGATCCCTCTTATTTCAATGCTCCCCCCCATCCAGACCTCTCCCTATGTCCACTTGTGATATCTATTCTATTTCCCCTTCACAGTGAGATTCATGGTGTTCCCCCCCCCCCCCCCGTGAGCCTTGTTACCTAGCTTCTTTGGGTCTGTGGATTGTAGCATGGCTATCCTTTACTTTACATCTAATATCCATTTATGAGTTAGCACATACTATGTTTATCTTTCTGGGTCTGGGTTACCTCACTTAAGATGATCTTTTCAAGTTCCATCCATTTGCCAGCAAATTTCATGATGTCATGTTTCTAACAGCTGAGTAATGCTCCATTGTGTAGATGTATCACATTTTCTTTATCCATTCTTTGGTTGAGGGGCATCTAGGTTGTTTCCACCTTCTGGCTATTTCAAATAATGCTTCTATAAACATAGTTGAGCAAGTGTCCTTGTGGTGTGGTAGAGTGTCCTTTGGTTATATGCCCAGGAATGGTATAGCTGGATCTTGAGGTAGATCAATTTATAATTTTCTGAGAAACCACCATAGCAATTTCTATAGTGACTGTACAAGTTTGCATTCCCACCACTAATGGAGGTGTGTTCTCCTTGCTCAACATCCTTTCCAGCATGAGCTGTCACTGTGTTTTTGATCTTAGTCATTCTGACAGTTGTAAGATAGAATCTCAGTTGTTTTGATTTGCATTTCTCTGATGGCTAAGGATGTTGAACCCTTCTTTAGGTGTTCCTCTAACATTTGAGATACCTCTGTTGAAAATTCTGTTTAGATCTGTACCCCATTTTTTAAACTTTCTTTTTATTTATTGTGTCTTTCACATCATACATCTCCAGCCCATTCATTTCACCATTCCTTTGTATCTGCCTTTTGCCCTTGCAAACCTGCCCGTGCCACCCCCCCAAAATAAAATAAAATTCAAGAAAAAAAGGAAATAATCTTGTCACGGAAGCTGTAGTGTGACACAGTAAGTCATGCAGTAAAATCTTTGGTCCATATATCTTTAGTTGCAAGTGTTCATTGCAAAGAGTCATTGGTCTGGTTTGAGGCCTCTGGATTCTGCTACACTATCGATGCTGCACCCTCACTGGGACTCCTCTTGGATATCCTGTTGTTGTCCTGTGTCATGAAGATCCTGTAGCTTTGGGTCTGCAGGACCAGCCCCTTCATTTGCTCCCGTAGATAACAGATGGGGTGGATGTTGGGGTGGGCCAACTCTTAACTCTGATTCTGGTCTAGGTAGTTGTAGAGTTGGTCAGCCCGCAAGCTCTCCCGTGTCCTCATCACCAGGGGGAGCTCTCCAGCACTGCCCCATCGGAGTTTACCCTGCACCACAATGAGCAAGGGGTGGGGCCAGTTCTCTTGCTTTCGTGCCCTCGGGCCAGCTCTCCCACACCTGGACCATTAGGGCCAGTTCTACTGTGTTGCTTAGGTGAGGTACAGGGGCCAGGCTCCTTAGTGCAGCAGCTGGTGAGAGGCAGGGCCAGCTCTCCCACCCACCACAGGTGGTGAAGGGTGTGGGGGCACCATATGGCAGATGAGGGGCAGGGCCAGATTTCTCAGGCTCATGTTCCTGGGGCTAGCTCACCCTCATAAACAGGTCAGCTCTGCTGTGCTTCCCAGACAGGTGCAGGGCCCGCTTTCCTAAGTGCTGCAGCTGGTAAAGGGGAGGGTTGGCTCCCTTGCCAGCTGAAGGCAGTAGGAGAAAGGGGGAGGGCATCTTTCCCTCACTTCTACCATCATCCCTCAGAAAGGAAGGCAGTACCAGCCTATGCCCCTCTCAAGTCCTCAGGACTTGCTCACCAGCACCCATGTCTACAGGGTCAACTCTACTGTGCTGCCCAGGCTAGGTACAGTGCCTATTCTCCCAAGTGCTGCGGCTGTTGAGGGGTTGGGTCAGGTCCCCCACCTGCTGCAGGTGGCAAGGGGCAAGGGGAGGAGATCGTCTTTCCCTCACCCATGCCACCATATGGCATACAAGAGGGGTGCGACCTGCTTTCCCATTCGCATGCCTTCAGGGCCAGCTTGCCCATGCCCCTGCAAACAGGGTCAGCTCTATAGTGCTGCCCAGGTGAGATGTAGGACCCCCTCTCCTGAGTGCTTCAGCAGATGAGGGGCAGGACCAGTTCTCCTTAGTGTTGCAGCCAGTGAGGGGTGGGACCAACTCTGTACAACCCTATCTTCTTGGCCTTTAGTGGTATCAGGATCCACAGATGTCAACAGAGATGCATCAGAGCTATGAACCCAGACATGGGCCCCAACAGCAGTCCAGGCCCAGACATTACTATAACCCTGGGTGACAATCAGCCCACTCCTTGCCTCTTTCGCCTCTTCAGATCTGCCTCTGTCCACAGGACATGAACCATTCTGTCTCTCTCTCTTCCATACCATACCATACATCTGCTCACCATAATAGTGCCTCATCTGTCTGGCATGGGGCAGAGCTCTTGCTGGAGTCCTCTCCTGTACCCCATTTTTAAAACTGAATTACTTGTTTTTTTGATGTCTAGTTTCTCGAATTCTTTATATATTTTGGAAATCAACCCTCTATCAGATGTGGGGTTGGTGAAGATCTTTTCCCATTCTGAAGGCTGCCATTTCATTCTTTTGCTCCTGTCCTTTGCCTTATAGAAGCTTTTCAGTTTCATGAGGTCCCGTTTATTTATTAATGTTACATTTTTAAATCCATTACTTTACTGTTGGATATTTAGGTTGCTTCTATAACTTAGCTATTATAAACAGTGCTGCAATAAATACTGATGTACAAGTAATATTGTAGATGTAGTTTTAGTTTCTTGAGAAACCTGCATACTGACCTCCATGGTAGTTAGACTAGTTTATATTTCCACTAGCAATATATAGGAGCTTCTTCTTGTCCACACCCTTAGTTATTTTTTCTAATGCTGTGAAGAGACACCATAACCAAGGCAACTGATAGAAGAGAGAGTTTATTGGTGTTTGCTTAAGGTTTTAAAGAGTTAAGCATCCATGACCATCATGGCAGGGAGAATGGAAGCAGGTAGGCAGGCAGGGCCCTGGAGCAGTAGCTGAGAGCATACATTCTCATCCCAAAGAAGGAGCTAGAGAGCGGCTAGGGTGGGGGGTGGGGGGCTTGCATGGTGCATATATGGAGGTGATTCCACTTTTATGTGGGTTCTGGGGGTTGAAGTTAAGCTTTCTGGCTTGCTCAATAGGATTTTTACCTGTTGAGCTACTTCATTGGCCCTGTACAGATTTTTGAGTTATTTGTGTATTATAGTTATTAATTCTATGTCTGATGCACAGATAGCAAAGATTCTCTTCCATTTTGTAGGTACTTTCTTGACTCAACTGTTTTCTTTGCTGTACAGGTCCTATTTATCTACCATGGCTTTATTTCCTAGAGTAGCCATTGCCAAAGTCCTTACCTGTGCCTCTATCTTGAAGTGTTTGCCCAAGTTTTTCCTCTAACAGCTTTAGGATTTCATATTTCACACTAAGTTCTTGGTCCATTTGGAGTTGATTCGTGTGCAGGTTGAGAAAGGCACCTAGTTTCATTCTTCTGTTCCTGGATATAGTTTTCTAGGCAACATTTGTTTAAGAAGTCTTTTCTCTGGTATCTATTTTTGGCATCCTTGTAAATAATCAGGTGGCTGTAGTTGTGTGGATGTGTATCTGCATCTATATTTGGGTTTTTATTATAGTCTATTGAGCCACATGTTTATTTTTATGCTAGTATCATGCCACTTTTTATTACTAAGCCTCTGCAGTACAACTTGAAATTATAGCTGAGATTTTGTGCAAAACCATATGTATGTGTACCTATGTTTTTGTGAACATTTTTCTGAAAAAAGTTTATAGTTATTACTAGATATTTAGTGGCACTGAGGAGATAAAACAAAACAAAAACCTCAGAAGATGTACTGACTCTAGATGTACTGACTTGTGTGTCTGTAATTAAATACAATTACTCAGGGTGTTGTTGACTTGACAGAATCTAGAATTACCTAGGAGACAGACCAGGGTATGCCTATTAGGGATTATATTGACTATGTTAATTGATATGGGAAGAATCATTTTAATTTTTTTTTGTGTGTGTTCTGGTCTATAACAAGCGGAGAAACCAAGCAAACACATTTTCATCCCTCTCTGTGTCTTGGCTGTGGGTGGTATGACCAGTTGCTTCTAGCTCCTGTCCGTGACTTCTCCACCATGATATAGCGTATTTTTGGTCTATGAGTCAGAATAAATCCTTTCTTCATTAAGTTCCTTTTGTTAGTGTCTTTTGTCACAGCAACAGGAAAAATAACCAGGACAACTAGTTTAAGGGACACAGTCTGGACTGCCATTCATGATATTTTTCCTGCCAGGCAAGTTGCAGGATTGGCCAAACCCATAAAACTTTTAGATGTGATTAAAGCTGGGCAGAGTCAATGCAGGGAGAACCTCACAGCTGGTTGTTGTCCCCATTTGTGTGTATCTAGGTTTCTAGATGGGCAACTAGAAGAGTCAACAGAATGTTCTCTACAAACGACATGAGGTGAGTAAGTCACTGCTGCTCTAAGTGGCACATGACAAAGTTCTCTGTACCTTTCCATCTGACTGTGTCACCTGCAGATGCCACTACTAAGTGGAGGGAGTGCATTAACTTGATCAAATTCAGAATTTCACTCCAGCTTCTGGGCATACAGGCTGTCTGTCATACATGTGGGTTGAAGTGGGTCTAACTCGGTGGAGAGGGGGGAGATCTTTCTTATTATTTTAGCTTGTGTCAGTCCTAAGAATAATTCTTTCTTTTCCTTAATGATGCCAATCCCTAGGAAATGATAACTGATGACTTCTTATTTAGTTTCTGGGAACTTTAAACTCTAAGGGATAGCTTCTGGCTGTGTTCTTATTTTATGAAACTTACGAATTTTCTATGTGCAATGTAAGAATCATTTAGAAAGTATTTCTATTAAGCATCTTCTAAGTTTGTTCCTAAGAAGTGGTTCTCCATGAGTTTTGGGTTTAGCTGGAGGGTCTGTATTGGTAAATTCTCATTGCATTGAGGCCATTTAAGAAGTATACTTTGGACAAAAGCTGTTTAAGAAGTTAAAAATGGATGTGGTGCTTTATACTTTTCATCCACTGAAAATTGTTATATATGTGAAGGACCATGGTTAGGCTTGAAGTTTTAGAAGGGGAAAAAGGTAAAATTTTCACTGTTTCAGTACCTGGACTGCAAACTGACTCATCATCTACTGCGGACTCTGCAGTGAAGATTTGGAAAGAAGCAGGGAGGAACTAAGGAAGGAGGGGAAATAAGAACAGAGAAAAGGGTGGGGAGAAAAGTATCTCAGAGATACTTAACTGAGAGTCTAAGTTCCTGGAAGCACAGGCAGACTGCTTTTCCTTACTGGTAAACATTACTCAGACAGAAGTCCTGGATTAGGGGCTAGAACAAGCAGGGTTTCCTTACGAGCTTGTCACACAGGAACTCATCAAGTTACAAGAAGATCCTTTAAGCTAAGCTTGTGCAGATTCAACTTGAGTTTGGAGATCTTTGAATTGATATGTTGGCTCTTGGCAATGAGAAAGAGGTTGTACAAGGAACCCTCTCAACGGGAAGAGGGACAGAGATTAGCATTTATTTTGTGTTATATGTTCTGTAATTGCTATCACTATGCTGTTCCCGAGGAAGACAAGAAATGTAGTAGAATATAATGACCATTGGGAGGAACTAATATGTGCTGTACATAAAGTCCCTCCACTATTTGGATGGTATGATGATTACCCAAATCACAAAGAACACAGACTCACTTCTTTTATAGTAAAAGAATTAAAAATATTAACCATAGAATATGCTCTAAAGTAAGTCAATTAGCACAACTAAAAACCATATAGCAAAATAATTGCATCTCTTCTTGGTAGAAAGAAACAGTGTGAAAATGATATTAGTACATTATGGTTTGTAAAAAAGGTTAGGAGTTGCAAAAGTTGCTGTTCATTTATTAAGGTTTTTACATATATAACATGTATATATGTGTATATATATATATTACAGTTACATAATTTCTGTTGATGTTTGTTAATTAAAACAACTTGCTTCTTATTTGAATGAACAAATGCTTTTCAAGGGTCTAACTGAATACAATAGAATATAAACTC
The DNA here is from genome assembly GCF_004664715.2 of Peromyscus leucopus. Classification (NCBI taxonomy): domain Eukaryota; kingdom Metazoa; phylum Chordata; class Mammalia; order Rodentia; family Cricetidae; genus Peromyscus; species Peromyscus leucopus. Next base: position 28,955,378 of record NC_051072.1, on the reverse strand, counting down.
ACCTGCTCATGGGATTTTAACTTCTCTTTCATCAAATCAACATTTCTTTTTAGTTGTTCATTTTCACCTGTGTACAAATAACCAAGGAATACATTACTAAATAGTACTTAAAATTAACATGGGACTATCTGTAACATTTACATTTCTGTTCACACATGTGCTCAATGAGTACGCACCCAGCACTGCTGGACACTGGGAACGTGGGAACACAAGAAGTCCCAGCTTTTCACTGAACCTACAGTCTAGCGGTGTGGCAGAGGCAGCAGCTTCATTGGACAAACCTTCTGTAGAGGTACTGTGCTTGAGATACTGTGAGAACATGTGGTGGGAGACCTGGGTCATTTGGACATTGGGTAAGTGTTCGGGGAAGAAGCCACCCTGAGCGGAGATTTAAGAGGCAAGGCTTGTTCAGCATTAGGGAAGGGTATTCCAGAACAGAGAAGTGTGCAACAGAGGATACGCTTGAGGGAAACAATTTCAGAGGCCAGTGTGGTGGCTTGCTATTGTAGTTCTTTAGTTCTTGGGAGATTAAGGTAGGATTACTGCGAATTCTGGACCAAATAATAAGCTTAGGCCAGCTTAGGCTACAAGATGAGACTTGTGTCAAGAAGCCCAAGGACAAAAAATAATAAAAGTATGGGCTGGCAGGATGGTCCACTGGGTAAAGGCTCCCACCTCCAAGCCTAATGACTTGAGTTCAATCCTGGGACTCACAGGGTGGATGGAGATAACTGACTTTTGCACATTGTCTGCTGACTTCCACATGAGAACCATTCAACATGTGCCCCACCTCCCATATAGAAAATAAACATAATAAAATATTTAAAAAGTAAAGAATGAAAAGCTACAATTTCAAAGTAGGAAACTTGGTGAAGTATAAAGAGCGAGGAGGAGGTGCTATGCAGACTCAAACTGCACTATCCAGGAGGACATAATTTGTAAGGATGACTTGGAATTCTTACTGTATTACAGGGAATCATCAAAGAATACTGAACAATGAAGGAGTGAAATGACTCGAGATGTATGCTGCTACAGCGCGCTGTTCACTCTTGAATTCACAGCAGCTGTGATGACTTGCACAAGGTTGGGCCCATCATAATCCTGTCTAGGAATGGAAGTGTGCTTAAGAGGCCCCAGCTCTTCCTGAACATCTAGGGGCAATTAAGAGTTGCTGTAGGAGTGGGGGAGAGGAGACCTTTCTCAGTGGTGTAGCCACTGGTAAGGTGCCTACGTTCCTACAGATAACCCCTCGCCCATGCTCTTGTAAGTAACCCCATTGTAACTACTGGCTCACCAAAACAAAACCCAATACAACTCTGTCTCTGTCTCTCTCTGTCTCTTTTCCCCCCTCTCTCTCCTTGTTTTCCCTGAAACGAAAAACGTACAAAAAAAGAAAAGAAAGAAAATATTTTCAACCAAAACAAAACAATATTACCAAAGGAAAGACTCCAGATAAGCTTTCTGTTTCCCTCTATTGTATGGGATTTTCAAGCCATGGGGACACAGTCAGTTTTCAAGTTGAAATACATATTGTTAATGGAATGTATTCTTGAATTTAAAAAGTAATATTTCAAGGAACTTCAATCTCTTTAATAGTAAATGGGCGTTCTTTATGATTCAGTTTTGTATGTTTTAAAAGTCTAGCCACTATTTTACTGTGATGAAATATATATAACAACACTTACCATTTCAGCTATTTTAGGCATAGTTTAGAAGCATCAAGTATAATGTGTGTAATCATCTTGACTTCCATCTCCAGAACCTTATTATCTTCCCATAATGTATATGCTGTGTCTGTCAAACACTAACCTCTCCTATTCCATCCCCAGCCCCTGGCAACTTGTTATTTTCCATCTCTATGAATTTTACTACTCTAGGTACTGGGTATAAGTAGAATCATATAGTCTCTGTCCATTGTCTGGCATAGTTCACTTAGAATAATACTTTCAAGTTCATTCATGTTGTACCATGCATCCGATTTTCATTCTATTTTAAGGATGCGTAATATCTCATCCATATATATATATATATATATATATATATATATACACACACACACACACACACACACACACACACACACACACACACAACATTGCATATACCACACTTGTTTACCCATCTGTTGATGACCACTGGAGTTTACTCAACTCCGTTATTTTAATAGACACTTACAAAGAGGAAAAGGGTTCTTTTTGGTTACAGTTCTGTGAGTTTCAGTTCATGGTTGTACCTGTAGCTTCGAGCCTGTGGTAGCACACAGTGAAAGTGCAGGGCAGGTCGAAGCTGCCCACTGCATGTGGCTGGTTTGTGACTGAGAAGCAAAGAGGCAAAGGTCCTCCTCCAGGGTCCTTTCTCCTATGGGCTGGAGACCAAGTTTCTAATACATGGGCCTTTGGGGTTACATTCTATGTTCAATCTACAGGAGGCTACTTCTACCTTTTGGCCTTTGTGATTAATGCTGCTATGAATACTAGTTCACAAAATTTATGTCTTTGATTTTTAGTCTTTATGTAAATACATTAAAGTGGGATTTCTGAATCAAATGGTAGTTCCAGGTTTCATTTTTCTGAGTAATCCCCAGTTTGTAATGACAGCTACATTATATGATATCAGCAATACCTACACACCTTGTGTTTTGAGGCCTGGAGTTTGCCAAGTAGGTCAGGCTAGGTGGCCCCTGAATGAGCCACAGGACTCCACCTGTCTCTGCCTTTCACCAGGGCTCAGTTTATTAGTGGGTACTACCACATCTGGGTTTCTTTTACTTTTCCTTCCCTCCCTCCCTTCCTCCCTCCCTCTCCTTTTCTTTCTTTCAACATGGTTTCTATGGATTGTACTCATGTACAATTTATTGAATGAACTATCTCCCCCCAAACCATGCGTTTAAGAATGATTTCCCCAACTTACTTTTCAAATTGTGTTGATATTGAATAGTCTGTTGTAGCCCCTTTACCATAGTATGAAGAGTAGTACATTCTAAAACATAAAAGATACATTTATTTGAAAATCATTTTGGAATCCTTTTGATTGAAAGAACTGAAGCAAAATAATATTTAACTGAAAATTATGTGATCTTAATAAAGCAACCATACATCTCAAGGTAATTTCCAATATATGGTGTCTTAGGGCTATTGTTCCTATGATGAAACCTGGAGACAAGAGCTACCCTGGTACTAATTTCTGTCTTAGGGTTACTATTGCTGTGATGAAACCTGCAGGCAAGAACTGATGCAGAGGAGGCCCTACAGGAGTGCCTACAGCCCCATCTTCTATAGGCATTTGCAACATAAACAAGACTCCCTCCTCCTCCTCCTCCTTGCCCCCTCCCCCTCCCTCCCTTTCCCAGCTTCTCTTTCTGTTTTTTCGAGACAGGGTTTCTCTGTGTAGCCCTGGAAGTCCTCGAACTCGCTTTGTAGACCAGGCTGGCCCTGAACCCAGAGATCCACCTGCCTCTGCCTCTCAAGTGCTGGGATTAAAGGTGTGCGCCGCTACCTCTCAGCAAGCTCCCTCCTCTCTGATGACTCGAGCTTTGGTCAAGTTGACATAAAACTAGCCAACACATACAGTAAGTATTTTAAATTCACCTTTTATGTGAAAGGAATCCCAACACTCAGTAATGACTTTTCTAAGACACAGTACAGTGGAGACCTCCCCCTGTGCCTTAGCAATGTCTTCCCTAAAAGTGACCCACAGCTGGACATGTCTGGGAACTGCAGAAAGTGTTTCCATGCAGCTCTTCCAGGAAAGCACATTCTAAGAAAAGAGATTAAGTTTGTTCAAAGGTGGAGGGCCCTAGCAGTGAGATGGTATACGATGAGGCTTTTGTTACAGCTGAGCAATATGTTCTCTTGGTACTCATAACTAAGTCCTGGGCAAGACAGAACTATGAAAGTATTAAAAACCCTACACAATGTTACAAGACAACCTTAGTGCCATGGCTGCAGACAGAATAGAAAATACTTTCTTTAATCGTGATGATGAAAATCAAAGTATTTTGCAAAAGTTCAAAGCCGCATGACCAGCACCAGGTTCCACCTTTGTGGCCCTTCTCTCTTTCCTGTTCTCCCTTCTGTCCCCAACACCCACTCACACAAAGCCCTCCGTCACATTCTCCTTTCTCCATGTTGCTATTTCCCAGTAACAGAATGATGGATAAATTACATTTCCAGATAATCATTAGCTGCTAACTTGCTTCACACATGCTACTGTGCTAGATGATGTAATAAGAGAGATGTGCTTGGTTATTACTTGTCCTTATTGTAATGAACATCATTTACTGTAAGGAATCTAGCAATTAGTGAAATAAGGTAGCTGAAGTTCCTTCAGTAATCAGCAAATGAAAATCACTTGCTACTCTGTGCACACTAGAGGTTTTAAAAAGTATTTTTCAAATTTGAACACCAGATGGCAGGCTCAGCACATTTTTCCACATTAGAAATTAGCTAGCTAAAGAGTTCTTCATGAACTAGAATGTCATTCACTGATTCAGAATAAAAGCTTTTCATTGTCTTTGCAAATTTTAATCTACATTATCTTTTCTCCCCAGAATTTATTATGCTGTCCTATTAAAATTTTCTTGATTATTAAGCTATTTCTTTCTTTTTATTGGATTGATTCATCTACTCCTTCATGTAAAGGGTTTTTTGTTCTTGTTTGTTTGTACTGCTTTCTCTCATGGAAACCCTGACACTCATCTCTGATGAGAGGGTCTCATCAGATAGCCTTACTCAGATTTCTCTGAGAAAAATATAGCTACCAGGTAGTCTTCCTTTGCTTCCTGCCCTTGGTTCACTCCAGTATCGCTGTAACTCCTCTTTTCCATCATAGAAGTAGTTTTGTCCATCTAAATTGACTGTTTAAGGATGCCGTTTACCATGGTATAACCTTTTAATATTTTGTTCTTCTCTTAATTAATTTTCAGTTTTCATGCATGTTCATCAAATAATTATTACTATGAGTAACATGTATGAAGGGACTGATTTTTTTTCTTCAAGTGATGTTTTCTTTGCATGCAATCCCATAGTTGTATTGGAAAACCACAGTAGTAGACACATATACAGATGAGCTCTCATCATTTTCCTGTTCTTCTGCACAGTACCATATGACCCAGCTATCCAAGTCCTTGACACATGCCTAAAGCACTTGACATCTTTTTATACAGATGCTTTTCCAGGCATGTTTGTTGATGCTCTCTATTCACAACAGCTGGCTGTGTGCCATTACATGCTGCTCCCTGGACAGTGGGCTGGACAGTGGGCTGGACAGTGGGCTGGACAGTGGGCTGGAGTCTTAAGCTATTTCTTAATATTTTAGTACATAAATAATGATTTTAGTGAAAATTTAGGATCTAGTATTAATTATCAATTTGTGTGTTAGTAAATATTTCATAGAGTAGTCTGAAATATTAAATGCAATTAAAACATAGCTTTCAGCTGGACCTGAAATGTCTCCCAAAGACTCACGTGCTAAAGGTTTGGTTTTTAGCTCATGGAGTCACTGGGAGGTGGCAGAACCTTTAAGAGACAGAATCTAGCAAGAAGTCAGGTCACTGATGTATGCCTTCAGAACCAACTGTGGGACCCATTTCTCTTCTTCGGTTTTACAGCCAGGCATAAGGTTATGGGCCTTATCTGTTGTGTGTCACGCCATTATGGGCTGCACCAGGCCCAGAGCAGTGGGGTCACGAGGTCATGAACTAGATACTCTAAAACTGCCAGCCCTGAATGGACGTTTCTTCTTTTTAGGTTGATTTAGCCCAGGTGTTTGTTACAGTAAAGGAGAGAGAGTTAACTTAAGCATCTAAAAGAGTCTACCAGTGTTAGTCTTCAACACTAACATTATTACCATCTTGATCACTCTTAAAACGTGTCCAAAATTATATTCTTTGGTATTTAATTATGGGGCTACACAAAAACCTGTACAGAGATAACTATAGCAGCCATATTCATAACAGGTAAAATTTGGATGAGAACAATGAGTCTTTTAATAGGCAAAATAATATTTTTATTGAGCACTAAAACGTGAAGGAATTTTTAAATGCAAAGTCAAAGAAGTCAGTCTGAAGAAGTTGAATATTATGTGATTCCAACTATGTAATGATTTGGAAAATGAAGAGCTATACACAGTAAAATGATCAGTGAAGCTCAGACATCCAGAGGGATCAATGGAGGGGAGGGTGTATACGCAGAGCACTGGGACTCTTTTAGGGCAGTGAAACTAGTATCTGGTTTGATACTATAGTGATAAATGCATGCCATTATGCATTTATCAAGACCCATAGAATGAATAACACAAGAAATGAGCATTAAGTAAACTTTGCATTTTAACTACATATCTATCAATTCAATTTTGCCCCAGGAGCTATAACAAATGCAAGGTGTTGGTGACAGGGAAACTGGAAGAACCAAAGAATATATGGGAATTTTCCATACTTTCAATCATTTTTCTCTGTGTATTTTAAACTTTCCAAAATGTCTACCAATTAACAAATTCAAAATCATTTCTGTTATGATTTCGACAGTGTCACACACTTAGAAAAGCTTTTCCATAATAAACACAAGTACTTTAAAAAGTTTTTTTGTGTTTATCTTTTTGACATTTAATAAAATTTTAGATGTACAGAAAAATTGAAAATATTTTATATATGATTTATTTCTGATATATAATTTCTGATTATATATAATCATTAATATACAATAGTATATATATATATACATATATATAGCCAGTTACCCCTATTATTAATACTCTACATATTAGTATGGTATATCTATCACAATCTATGAACCAATATTGATGTTATTTGCTAAAATTCATGCTTTATTTACATTTCCATGGTTACTTCTTTTGCTTGTCCTGGGAGGCCCTCTACCATACCACTGCATACTTATTTGCCATGTTGTCTTAGGCTTCTCTGCTCTGACAGTTTTGTTTCTTTGGTTTTGATGACCTTGACCATCTTTGAAATATTGGTCATGTATTTTGTCATGTCCTGTGGGAACTTGCATGATGTTTATTTCTTGATTAGATTGGTTGTAGAAATGGGAAGTTTACAAAGGTTTACATCATTTTCATCATAACGTATCATATCATATCAAAGGAACCTACGGTTAATATGATATTATTTCTGATGTCTCTGATCATGTGGCAGAGGTAGCATTTGCCAGGGTCAAGGTTCAGCACCATGTAATTATAAACTACACCTTGTGATACTGTGTGCTTCCCTACAGTAAAGGAATTACTGTACTTGGCCCACACTTAACCACTGGAGTCAAGCTCCACCGAGCTAGAACAAATTATCTACATAAGCCACTTGGAATTCTGCCACTCGGGAGATCTGTTTCTTCTTCCGTTGTTATTTATTTATAAAAGTGGATTAAGGGTATTTGCTTAGCATTATGGGTATAATTCAACACTGTTCTTTTTGTTGCTGAAAATCATCCCAACTTTGCTCATCGAGAGCTCTTTCAATTGGTTTCTGAGTTGTTTTTGACAAATTCCATCATTATGGGTTTATTTTTTTTCGTTTGTTTCACTTTTTAAAAATATGTTTTAAGATGAGAAAGGCTCTCTCTTTCTATCCCCAGCTAGACTGAACTTATAACCCTCCTCTCAAGCCTCCTGAGTGCTGGAATTCTGTAATGTAACACCACACCTGGCTATTTTTTTCTGTTTTGAGTGTTGTCTTTCTTGTTGCACTACAAGATACTTCAGTCTTACAGTATAAATTTAATCCTAATCCTACACTCACCCAGTTCTTTTTATTAGAGAAAGGTAAGATTCTTCTTTTTATTAGAAGTTAATATCTGGGCACTGGATCATTGCTACTTAGGGCCTCTCAGTAGACACAGCATGAAAATATATGTGCTCAATGGTCATCTCTGAAATATATATACAAGTAACATTATACAGACTGGGCAGGTTGTATTTGGGAATATATATGTATATACATATACATATATTCATGTAACAACAATTAATAAAAAAAAAAGGCCATGCATTTGAAAGAAAGAGGGATATGGGGAGGGCTTGGAGGAAGGAAAGCGAAGGGGTAAATGACATTATCATAATCTCAAAAAAATAAAAGAAGTAATAAAAATAAAAAACCCAAAAGGAAAATATATGTGCATAGCTTCATTTAAAAAATGTTCCCACATTTTACTGCTTTGTGTGTGCACATGCATGTGTGCATGCAAGTGTGACGTGTTAAGTCAGAGGACATTTTGGGGAGTTGATGTTCTTTTTTTTTTTTTTTTTTTTTTTTTTTGGTTTTGAGAGACAGGGTTTTTCTGTGTAGCTTTGCGCCTTTCTTGGGACTCACTTGGTAGCCCAGGCTGGCCTCGAACTCACAGAGATCCGCCTGGCTCTGCCTCCCGAGTGCTGGGATTAAAGGCGTGCGCCACCAACGCCCGGCTGAGTTGATGTTCTTTTTCCTGTGTGGATCCTGTGGCTCAAACTAGGGCACTGGACTTGGCTACAGGTGCCTTTACCCACTGAGCCACCTTGTCAGCTCACAGCTTCACCTTCAACTCTTAAAACTGGTGACCCATCTTACATTTATATAGTAGGAACTCAAGTTTTGCCCCACGTGGTTTTATAGACCTGCATGGAGCCTTCAATTTGCCATTGGTTACATGGGTAGTGTCTGGTAGAAGACTTAACTTCCTTCATTGTAGTTTTTTGCATATTTTGGAGGAGTACTAAAAAAAAAAGAGTCCAATGAGACTCCAGTCTGCAAAGGTCTACATGCACTTAAGGTAGGCGACAAGCACAGAGTATATCGTCAGCCCCTGTCATTGTGAGCACCCTCATTAGACTAGGACTGCTTTAGGCAGCGAAGGACTGACCTTCTTTTATCGTGGCCTCTTTTGTTTGCATTATCTTTAATAAACTATTAGTCTTCTCCAGCTGGATATCCAGACGGTTGTTCTTTCCAGTGGTTTCTATCATTTTCTGCAGAAGAAATTTGGACCATGTTATCACAACATCAAGGACACTATTTTGGTTCTTTTGTTAAGAATATGAAGACAAATGAGAACAAAAACCATTTGACATGTGAGTCTAATAACTGAATTTGGGATATAATTTCAAACAAACTACAGTGTACAGAGCCTTTGATTTTTCCCTTTCTTACACATGTAGCCTCTGATAGAGGACAACTTCCTTCATTCTAGGTTTTCATGTAGTTGAAACTACACTAAGAAGAGTCCAGTGAGGCAACAGTCTGAAAAGTCCTACGGGCACTTACAGTAGGTGACACATGCAGGGCCCAATGGCAGTCACTGCAGTGAGCACACAAACAAGGAGAAACTATGACCTGTGAGCACCTTTCTTTCAATTATTCAACCTTTAGTTCCATGTTCACCACAGGCATCTATCAAGCATAATGGTAGATGCCTATAGTCAGCTTCTTTGGAGGCTGATGTCGGAGGTGTATGTCCTGAGCTCAGGAGTTCATATCCATCCTGGACACTCCAGTATGGTTTTGTCTTAAAACTTTTGCTTCCAGACAACTCTATGATGACATGATTATGCTATTTATTCTGTTCTGCACTTAGCTGCTCCACTTAGCACTATTATCTGGGAGACAATATCACAATCACAAATCTACTGCATTCTTTTTACAGCTATTCTGAGTCTTAGTTTTGAAGATGCTATTAGGGAAGATTTTGTTGTTTATAATTTTTCTATTATACACAATAAAGAAGCATTTTGAACACGTCTCCTTGGTATCTTTGTAAACAGTACAATAAGCTTCCTTGTACTCTTCAAGTGTATCAATTCATCATAAAGCTTGTGTTTTTTGCACCTCCATCTACTTCCCCACTTTTTTCTTAAGCAGCTCACGTTGTATTACTTCATCTGTATTGCCATTTAGGTATCTCTTATGTATCTTTCTAAGAGGTAAAATTCTAAATATCAGAATACCATATCCAATTTAAAAATGTACAATTATTTTTATTTATGATACTTGAGAATCTGATAATATATTTTCAAATTAATGTTCAAGCATATGGCACTGATTCCTTTTTCACAAGAGTACTTATTTCTTTTCCATGCTGGACTAAGAAAATCCAAGTTTTAGGCAAAGAGAAGGAAAAGAGAACAGGTAGAATGGGGAAAACTAAATAATGTATGTTCTATATTATAATTAGTCATCATGGTAGAAGACAAAACATGAACCTACTTTACTTTTCATTAAAACTACTTTGGAGTTTGTGGGCATTCTGGCATTCCCTTAACTTTAGCAAAAATATATCAATTGTTTGTTTCCTTGCCCTAGGAACATTTTTACATATTAGTACAAATAAGTTAAAATGACAACGGGCATTATGGAAGAGGAGGTAGAAAGAATGTAAGAGCCAGAGGCTGGGAAGAGTGTTGAGAAATGCTGTCTCCTGGACGCGACCTGGCTGTTGTAGTTATGACTCATAGCAGCTGTGGCCTGTGCAAGACCAAGCCAGTCAACATTCCAGTATGAGTGGGAAAGGGCCCAGGAGCCCCTACCTCTAGCTGACGTGCTCCTCGAAACTGATCAGTGGTGTAAGGGGTGATTGGTGTGGCTGTGTGTGGCTGCTGGTAGGTGGACCATATTCTGGTGGGTGTGTCACATCCCTATGCATGCAGGAAACACTAAGCAGACTTAATGAATTATTGAAGAAGAAGAAGAAGAATGAGGAGGGGGAGGAGGAAGAAGAGGATGAAGAAGAAATAAGAGGAGGAGGAGAAGAAGAAAATGATGATAAGATAGGAAGGGGAGTACTGTGTGTGTGTGTGTGTGTGTGTGTTGTGTGTGTTTTCTATTGTATACATGTGAGTGATTTGGGCTGGATATGATTGAGAAACCTTGTATACATGTATGAAATTGTTGAAGAACAAATAAAATATTAAAGTTTTAAATACAAGAAAGGATTTAGCAAAATACATTTTCATTATTCTAATCTGGCTCATCTTTTAAAAATTAAAAAGTATGTTTATTCAACAACAATGACACACTGTACTATAATAACATACAATAAAAAAAACTAAGTTTATTGGTGTTTTCAAATTCCTGGCATGCTATTCTTTGGAATTTGGGGACAATAAATCAGCATTCCCATGAATTTTCAGTCTTTACTCTTTTTTCCCCCTTGAGACATGGTTTCCTTGTGTAGCCCTGCCTGTCCTGGAATTTGCTTTGTAGACCAGGCTATCCTTGAACTCTGAGATCCATTGCCTCTGCCTCTGGAGTGCTAGGATTAATGATGTGCACCACTATGACTGGCCACACATTTATTATTTAGCTAACATAGCTAAAATTCATGTTTAAAGATTAAAATACACCAAGTTAAGTAGTACTTAGAAAGAAATACAGCCTACAAAAATAGTCAAACAATGAAAAATGTAACTTAAAATTTGGCTCTCCCAGTAAGGAAGTAGCCCCTCATGGATCAAGTGTAGACACTACCCATTATATTTTTAAAATTAAAACTTTGCTTATTTTTATATGTGAGTGTTTTGACTGCATCTAAGCACACCATGAGTGTATAGTGCCCTCACGTGTCATAGGAGGGTGCTGCATTTTCCAGAATTAGAGTTACAGACAGTTGTGAGCTGCCAAGTTGGAGCTGGGAACTGAACCCTGGTCTGTAAGAGCAACCAGTGTTCCTAACCACTGAGTGTCTCTCCAGCTCTGGCTCACTTTTTTGTGATAAATTTTCCTTTCTTCCCAGTTTCTCTCCTTGACAACAATCTTTTGTGTTTCTCTCCAGTTGTTTGCTATGTGTCTTTACACACCTTTTCTATCTGCGAGAAGTCGTCTATCAGTTTGTCAAGATTCACATTGCTAATCTTCTTCATACTGCCTTCGTTGCTTTGATCCATGCCTGAAATAGTGAAGAGCAGACAATATTAAGGAAGACCCAGTGCATCACAACATTGGTCATAATTCAAACATGAAAGTAATTGTCCCCTGAGCTCCATTTTACTTGGAGAACTTTTGTTATACTCAGTATTAGCAGCAGCCAATATATCGTTTTCTCTACTCATCCACCTCTGCCAAATGTTCTCTAAACATATCTAAATTTTGTATGGTTACATATACATGTATAGAAATTATTTGCCTTTAATATTTAATACAATCTAATAATGCCACCACCACCATCTGACACTCATCTCTTTGCCTATCAGTCTGGCTGGACTTAAAATATGATATATTATCCAATCTGAGGCATGACTTCAAAGGTAAGCATTCTTACTTAATATGCTAAATATGCTTTTTAAAATGTTATGCCACAGATATTTGTTAGCTTGTTTATGCCTCATATTTTGTCTGGCAGCATGTTGAGTAAATAAATGATATATAGGAAGTAATGTACTCACAAAAATGTTTCTGTATTTCTATCTTTTCCATTTTTTGGATATGATTAAGTTTTAGTAACTGCTACAACTGAAATAAAGACAAAGTTTCAGTTTTAACCCTATGGAACCATTAATAACAAATGCTTCAGAATCTCACAGGTGAACTCATCCACACAAGATGGAGAAACTGAATGTAGGCAGCATTTAAACGTAGGAGTGGGGAGGTGACTTAATAGAATCAATATTAATACAATATCAAAGTATGAAATACTTGTCAGTAGACTTTTCTCAAGTAAAAAAGGGGTTGAAATGCAAATTTGAAAATCAGGTATTCTAGATCTGGGAAAATACCACAAGCCAATGTATTGGATAATAAATAAAATTCCTGAAGCAGTTACTAAAAATAATTTTTGGTGGTCATATTGTTGTTAAACTGGACATTGCCTGATGTTACTCCATCAAGAAATACCACTTTCTTCTTTTTCATATTACTTGATAGTAGCAGATTGTAATGGTTTTGAAATCTGAATTTTGGTTATGGACTTACAGTTTAGTGAAATATTATCAATTATGTATCACATATGAATAAAATTATATTTAAATTCTTTAGTAAAAACTTGATCATTGTTGTAAAAATAGATATAACAGACCCCCCCATGATAAACAGTTAAATTATTTGTTGAACAAAGTTTAAAAAATCACTAGTTGACATTGCAACTTTAATACTAGAGAATATCTAAAGTATTTAAAAACCTTTCCCTAACTTTATTTTTTTTGTAGTCCCTAATGTTTCAAATAATTTTTAAAAACTTGTTCTGCCTTAGAACTAGATTCCTGAACTAAATGCATTTTAATTAATTTAATTAATTAAGCCTAGATTGTCTCCATTTTTCTTTTCTTCATTGAACACATATAACTTATAAATATGACTGAGGATGTTGCTCAGTGGAAATGCATTTGCTTGACAAGCTTATGTGTGTATGTGGTAGGGGGCAGTGAGCGAAGAACTGGGTCGAAGTCCCCATCACGGGACAAAAAAACCTTAATATTAATATTCTATTTACTACTTCCTGCCTCTGTCACATTCATTTCTAGATTTTTTTTTTTTTTTTCAAGACAGGGCTTCTCTGTGTAGCCCTGGCTGTCCTGGAACTCCCTAGTAGGCCAGGCTGGCGTCGAACTCGGCCTCCTGCCTCGGCTTCCTGAGTGCGGGGATTAAAGGTGTGGACCACTACTGGACTTAAAATATGATATATTTTACTAGATGGCTTAATTGCCCTCTTCCCCCAATTTCCTCGGTCCAGATTCTTCCCACAAATGTGGTCTTGCCCAGTGGAACCTTGTGAGTCAGCGATTCAGTGCTGGTGACTTCTCTACAGAGCAGACACTGATTTCTGACTTCCGAGGCTCAGCCTCCCCCAAGTCCACAGGCTAGCAATAGACCCGTTTCCTTCTCTGGCTTCAAGCCTGTTGACTTGTGTCCCAGGACTTGCCTTCTCCCCAGCCCCCGCCAGTCCTTGGAGGTGCCAGGGGCTGGGCAGGGCTCAGGGTGGCTTCTTCTTCTTGCTTCTGAACTCTCCAAGAACTCATCTCAGAGCCCGTGGCTAAGGCCCGCCATGGCATCCCAGGGTCCTCAGGGATGAGCAGACACGCAGGGGTGCCGGCGAGGGCCACGGGTCAGAGAGGCCGGTGGGACACAACTGGAAGAATCCAGGACACTTCGAAGAGGTGTAAGGAAAAGAATCTCTGGAAATTGGAGTTCGAATCTCCCAGGAAGACCTTGGAACCTACCTGCCACCGCCGCGCAACTTCCAGTCTCCCGCCAGGTCCTCTGGGCAATGTGGCCGGTCCGCTCCAGATTGCTGTCCTCTTCCGGGTGGGAAGCGGGTTCCCTCAACTAGGGGTCCGTGCCGTTCTCCTGGCCTGTCCGTGCCCGATCTTGGAGCCCCCGACACAGGGCATCCTAGCTCCCTTCACCATTTATTGCCTCCTAGATGCTTTCACGTGTTTCTTAGACCATGGACCAACATTTAGCGACTGCCAGATTAATTACTGTTTTGCTAAGTCATGAATAAACCACACCTATGCTTGGTTTCTATAACTCAGCACAATTAAATAAATAATAACCCACACTCATTCCTGTGATTCTATTACAGGCCTTTCAAAGTACCAGATTCAGTTAATAGATACAGTTTCCTATCTAGTGTTTTGTTTTACTGGTTTATAGATTCAGGGCATGGACTCTTAGGTAGGTTCTACCTCAACTCTTTAGGTGTCTTGGGTAAGTTCTTATTTTATTTTTTTGTATGTCTCAGCTTTTTATTTATATAGTATGATTTAAAAAAGTTTCTACCCATGAAGGTTGTTGTACCAATTAATGAATTCATGCACTTAAAAGATGATTGGGTTTCTTGCTTCAAATGTTTAAAAATTATTATAATTTCCAATGTTGTCCAATAACAATTGAAAATGTATCAGCTGCAAAGTTTTTTAATGAGAAATACAAGGTTTACTTTCATTAATTTAATTTTTCTATAGGATTAAAATTTTGTCAAGCAGAGACATGTAAATGGTAATAGGATTATTCATATTTCATTATTTGAAAGGTGGTATGGCAAATAGTGAGAACTGGATCCAAGTGGAGAATGTGTTCCTCACCACTCCAAGTGGTAAGGTTTCCTTAACATCAGTACCAACACATAGGGATATTAAAAATAAATGGCTATTGGGAATCTTGGTTGTTTATCAGGGATATTGGTCTGCACTTTTCCTTCTTATATTGTGTCTTTACTTGGTTCAGGTATTAGAGAAATACTGGGGTCATAAAAGGAGTTTGGAAGTGCTCTGCCTATTTTTTCTTCTTTTCTGAATAATTTATGAAGCATTGGTTGTAGATCCTTTTTGGAAGCCTGATAGAATTCGGCTGTGATTTCTTCTGCGATGGGCTTTTTTTTTTTTTTTTTTTTCAGTCTGAAGACTTTATTACTCTCTCAATCTCCTTGTTTGTTAAAGACTTGTTTAAGTTGTTGATCTCTTAATGGTTTAAATTTGATGATTCATGTCGATCTAGAAATGTGTCTGTTTCTTTTTAGATTTTCTAACTTAACAGAGTACAGGTCTTTAAAGTACTCCTTTATAATATTCTGAATTTCTTTGGTGCACTCATGTCTGATTCTGGTGATTTGGATCTTCTCTTTCTTTCTTTGGTTAATGGGACTAAAGGTCTATCGATCTTGTCTAACTTCTCAAGGAGCCAGCTCTTACATTCATTGATCCTTTGTCTTGTTTTCTTTGTTTCTATTTCATCTATTTCTGCTCTGATTCTTATTCTTTTTTCCACCTATATGATTTGGATTTGATTTGTTCTTATTTTTCCAATTTCTTGAATTGCACCATCAAGTTATTTTTTGTGATCTTTCTGATTTTTTAAATTGTAGACATGTAGAGCGTTGCTTAAAACATTCAAAGATGATAATTTTTAGTGTTGTCCAGTAGTAGTTGAAAGTGTATCTGCTGCCAAGTTATTATTTTTTGAGTGAGAGACACAAGATTTACTTTCATTCATTTGATTTTAAAAATAGAATCTTTAGATATAAGCATACAACCTTGAGTAACCACAGATACCAGGAAAGCATAAAGGGACCCTAAGAGAATGTGGGGAAGGAGTTTTATAGAGAGAGAGATAGTAGGACACAAGTGCCTTGAAGGGCAAATGAGAAAATTGAGGGGAGGGGGACACTGTAACTGGGAAGTAAGGAGGATGTTATTACAGAGGGAGGAAAAGGGAGTACTAAATTATATTAAAGATGTTTGAAAAAGCCATAAGAAAACATTATTTTGCCGGGCGGTGGTGGCGCACGCCTTTAATCCCAGCACTCGGGAGGCAGAGGCAGGCGGATCTCTGTGAGTTCGAGGCCAGCCTGGGCTACAGAGTGAGTTCCAGGAAAGGCGCAAAGCTACACAGAGAAACCCTGTCTCGAAAAACCAAAAAAAAGAAAACATTATTTTATGTTTACTTAAAATTATATATATAGTATACACAGATGTATGTACATATAAATTTGTGTATAAATTATATATATACATATATATGTATATATATATATAGTTTAGATTTGTACAATTTGGGGTGATACTGTTCCCCATAAGAGACATAGACAAAATCCCCAGTGTCAGACATGGGAAACATCTTTTCTAGTTGTGGGTTGGGGGAGTCTAAGACTCTTCCCAAATATAGGCTATTGCCAATGCCCTGGGTTGCCCAGAACTTGAAGGTAAGGTTCTAATACCGAAGATACTAGGAGTTGAAGGAATTAAGCTGACATCCACCTGTAAACCTCCTCTCTGAGAACTCTCTCTCATAGTATCTGAAAGTGTTACACAAGCTGCTAAGGAAAAGGAGTAATCAACAGCTCTACCCAGCTGTAAAGCCTCGAAATCATGAAAATGACCAGGCAGATAAGGCACCACCTATGGTGCCTACTGGGGTAACAACTGTCTAATTGGACTTGATCAAGAGGAGGGAATTCACACTTTGTACTGTAAACCTACCCAAGTACCCATGGCTGGGGAGAGCATGGATCCTAGAGGAGAACCTATTAGTGCCACTTTCCCTTCTTTCTTTCTCTTTTTAAAATTATCTATCTATCTATCTATCTATCTATCTATCTATCTATCTATCTATCTATCTATCTATCATCTATCTATTTATTTTGAGTGAAGGTTTCTCTGTGTAGTAACAGTCCTGGCTGTCCTGGGACTTGCTTTGTAGACCAGACTGGCCTGGAACTCACAAAGATCCACCTGCCTCTGCCTCCTAAATCAGCATAATTCTTAACTGCATTCTAAACAGATGAGTGTAGCCTTTACTACTCATAAAAGAAGCTTCTCCTTGAAGCAAATGGCGACTATTACAGAGACCTGTAACTGCCCAAAATGCAGAGAACAACAGGCGGTGGTGTGCTCAGTCCTAATTGGTACATCTACAACACAGCCCCTCTGGTTAAGTTTTGGAAAACATTGGGGAAAAGGCAACAACAACAACAACAACAAAAAAAAAAAACCAAGGTGTCTGCTGTGAGACAGTGTCTTCTTGTATATGACTGGGAGGCTGCACCCACGAAATCTCAATGGTACGGTCACCTAAACAGACCTGCATAATGACAAAGCCAGGTGCCACATCAATGCAGATGGAGAAAATCTCACAAGGCCCCACTTCCAGATGAAGAGCTACAGGTAGTTAATGGCTACCGAGAGAGGGAGAATTAATCTTCTCCAGGGAGGAGCTCCCTAATAGAAGATCTATTCATAAATGGCCAGCCCTAAACATAGATACAGACAGGCAACACCAAGTGGACTCAGCAGGTTGTAGGTGTGTGTGTGTGTGTGTGTGTGTGTGTGTGTGTGTATACATACTATATATATGTAATGATAATTATTAAAGAAGAGATCAATAGTAAGGCATAGAAGGAATTGGAGGGGGAGAG
The DNA here is from genome assembly GCF_004664715.2 of Peromyscus leucopus. Lineage (NCBI taxonomy): Eukaryota > Metazoa > Chordata > Mammalia > Rodentia > Cricetidae > Peromyscus > Peromyscus leucopus. Next base: position 28,937,550 of record NC_051072.1, on the reverse strand, counting down.
GGAAGGTAGAATGGTGTAAATACAGTACTTGTATATGCAATTCTCAAAAAACTGAATTGGGTACCAAAATTACTGGTTGTGTCAAGTGAGCATATGCAAAACATTCTATATGAGGAATGTCATGATAACTTTTGAAACCAGCCCATTTTGAGGCCCATCTAAAAGGCTCCCTTCTCCATAAAGTCATTTGCAGATCTCTATTAGAAATGTCTTACCTTTCTTTGTTCTATGGAACATGCCAGTCTTTTGGGGGCATTTCTGCGACTCTAAATTGATACATTCTCTCTTCTACTGTATTTGCTATTGTCTCCTTGGGGGAAGAAAGATTATTTTCCTTATACATGTGTGTTTTTCTTCATGGTGCACTACACGGGAAGAACAAAATGGGAACTAGCCGGTATATTATGAAAGGAACAAATAAACCAGGCAGCTTAATTTTTCTAGTTTGGAGCAAGTCACAAGTTTTTCTTTTAGTTTACAGATAGTAACAGTTTTTTCAAAGAACCCTGGTAGATTCAAAATATGTCTAAGAAACTACATGAATGTCCCATGATTTCATCTTTAAAAAGGGAATGATATTTTTACAGTTGTGCCTATGGGTTTTTGTTTTTTTTTGTTTTTTCCCAGACACTATCCAACTGTCAAAACAAAATTTTATGATTGGTTATGCATTCATTACAGATTTATTCAGAAATGGCCCAGAAGACATTAAGGCAGAAATGGATTACAGGGCTACACTATACTAACAAAGTAAAGCTGTAATCCATCAAAACACCTGTGTTCTAGAATATTATTTTAAGGTGTGTTACTTTTGCTTATGTTGCATTTGTTTAACTCTGTGAAGCTGTGTTACTGTGCCTGTCTAAAACACCTGATGGTCTAATAAAGAACTGAGTGGCCAATAGCGAGACAGGAGAAAGGATAGATGGGGCTAGCAGACAGAGAGAATTATAGAGGGAGAAATCTGGAAGGAAGAGATCTAGGAGCCAGAGAAGGAGGAAGACTCCAGGGCCAGCCACCCAGCTATACAGCAAGCTGCATAGTAAGAAACAAAAAAAGGTATGCAGGAATAGAAAAGGAAAAGCTCAGAGGCAAAAGATAGATGGGATAAGTTTAAGTTAAGAAAAGCTGGCAAGAAACTAAGCCAAGCCAAGGCGGGCATTCACAAGTAATAAGAAGCCTCTGTGTGTGAATTTATTTGGGAGCTGGGTGGCAGGCCCCCCAAAAAGATAAAAAGACAACCCACAACATACCTGGTTTAGAAAATAAACACACATGTATCTATCGACTAAAAATATAGACTTATGCATGTCTTATCCTATAGATGAGTGATTCATTGAGTTTTGAAGGTTACTAGCAGCTACTGAAGGTATAAGTACTAAGGGGATTAAGGCATTTTTTTCTGTTTCTGCATAGAGCTTACAGCTTCGAAGGACAAACTATCCCAAGGCTGCAGTCTAGTTCATGCAATTTGCAATATTACGTTGGCACTAGAATTTCACCTCACTACTTTAGTTTCCAAAGTAAATCTAAAAGTTCTAAAAAAAAATATTTAGTGTTCTTACCAGTTTTCTAAGCTGATCATGTTGTACACTAAGGTATTAACAATAAACGTTTAGCTCGAGCCAGGTATATTAGTTTTCTGTTGCTGTGATAAACTAGCATGACCAAATGTAACTTATCGACTCAAGAGCTTATCTTGGCCCATGGTTCCAGAGACTATGAGTCAGTCATGACAGGAAGTGGCAGGTGTGGTGATGAGACAAGGAAGCTGAGAGATCACGTGTTCAATAGAAACCAAAGGTGGAGAGAACAAAATCAAAGTGGGGTGAGGCCTGTGCATGCTCATCTCTGCAAACAGTGCCGCGACTCTAGCAATCTGAATGAAACTCATTGACTGAAAAAAAAAAAAGAGGTGTGAAAACAGAATAGAGTTTACTTAGGAAGAGTATAAGGATTGATGACCAAGAATGGGATAGGGACAAGAGAGGGTAAGGGATGAATATGTTTGAAATACATTACACTCATGTATGAAACCATCATTGTGAAATCCATTATTATATATAATTAACATATGCCACTAAAACACTTAGGGAAACATTTCAGTCAAGAAACTTGAAAACAGAAGCACAATAAGTAAGAGGAAAATAAAAATAATAATAAAGAAAGTCATTAATTTTCTTTAATTTTGAGATTATAATTTTATTTCTCTTTTCCCTTTTCCTCTCTCTAAACCATACCATGTACCCCTTCCTAGTGTCCTTCAAATCCATGGCCCCCTTTATCCACTAATTGTTATTATATCAGCACACACACACACACACACACACACACACACACACACACACACACACACACACTTTTTTCTTATTCCCCTGAGGACACTCTGCTCATTTTCTTCCTTTTGCTGGCTCACTTCCCCCTCAGGTAGCACTCCCTTTGGCTTTCATCTCACATCTTCCATAATCCTTTCTTGTTGCCATCTCCTGCTTCCCTTTACCCTCTTGCTCCCCTCTCATGGGCCCTTTCTACTTCCATGTCTTGCACACATATATAGGTGCACAGACATATATGAATTTAATCTGAATTTCACATATGAGAGAAAACATGCAATATTATTTTTCTTTTTAACAAGAATTAAAAATTTTATTTATTTGTTTTATTTGTATTGTGTTTTGCCTGTATGTTTGTGTATTGTGCGCATGAATGAGTGTGTGTGGTGATATTGTGTCCCCCAATATATTGTGCACCTTAATAAACTTATCTGGGGTCAGAGAACAGAACAGGCACTAGATATAGAGGCCAAAAAATGGTGGCACACACACCTTTAATCCTAGCATTCAGGAGGCAGAGATCCGCCTGGATCTCTGTGAGTTCAAAGCCACACTGGAAACAGCCAGGCATGATGACACATACCTTTAATTCCGCGAAGGGATGGCAGGAAGCAGAAAGGTGTATAAGGTGTGAGATCCAGGAACTAGAGCCTGATTAAGCTTTTAGGCTTTTAGCAGCAGTTCAGCTGAGATTCATTCCTGATGAGAACTCAGAGGCTTCCAGTTTGAGGAAACAGGATTGGCTGAGAAGTTGGCGAGTTGAGGTTTAGTCCATTATCATCAAGCATGGTGGCACACAGGCAGACGAGGTGCCAGAGAAGTAGCTCTGAGTTCTACATCTGGATCTGCTGGTAGCAGTAAGACAAAGTAAATCACTAGGCCTGATTTCAGCTTCTAAAACCTCAAAGCCCACCCCTCCCCAGTGACACACTTCCTCCAAGAAGACCATACTTTCTCCAACAAGGCCATACCTCTTAATAGTACCACTCCCTATGGACCTATAGGGGCCATTTTCATTCAAACTACCACGGCTACCATGTGGGTGCATGTTCTCTGGAAGAGCAGCCAGTGTTCTTAACTGTCAAGCTGTCTCTGCAGTCCCAATCTTTGTTGAGTATAGTGTAATTTATTTACTATGATGATATCTAGGTATATCCATTTTTCTAAAAAGTCATAATTTCATTCTTTATTGGTGAAAATATTCTATTGTGCACATGAATCACATTTTTCTTTATCCATTCCTCTGTTGATGGATATCTAAACTGGTTCCATATTTTGGCTTCTGTGAATAGTGTAGCAATAAATACGAATGAGCAAATGTTTTGTGATGTGCAGACTTAGACTCCTTCAGGTACGTATGGAGGAGTGGTGTAGCCAGAGTATCTGGAAGTTTTACTTTGAGTTTTCTGAGGAACTTCCACATTGATGTCCACAGTGACTGCACCAATGCTCATTGCCACAAGCAGAGTGGGAAGTCCCCTCTCTCCCCACATACTCCCCAGTGTTTATTTATCTTCTTGTGGCATTGCATTTATTCCTTTGCCTATGTTGTGTTGCTCTTGCATCCCTAGAATGACATCATCTCGGATATGGCATATGAACCTCAGTGCATTCTTGAGCACGGCTTCAAGAATTTTATGCAGATCTGTCCATGTTCACGGAGGCCAGAAGGTAGTTACAAATCCCTTGGAGCTTGAGCTACAGGCATTTGTGGACTGGTGATGTGGGTGCTGGTACCCGAACTTGGGCTGTCTTGATTAAGCAGCAAATGCCTTTAACCACTGGGCCATCTCTCCGTCCCCTGAAACCAGTTTTGATGTCAAGTTAATGCTGGCTTCATAGGATGAGTTTGTTACTTCTGTTTCCCTTCTGTTTTGTGAAATCATTTGAGGACTATGGAGTTACCTCTTCTTGACAAGTGGGTGGACCAGACAGTGACGCCATCTAGCGCTCCACGTCTTCCTTTGTTGAGAGACGTTCCATTTCAACACCATGGATTATCATGGACCTGTTTAAATTCTTTGATTTAATTTTGGCAGGTCACATTGGATCCCAATCCTTTGAAGCTTAATCTGTGGGTGTCTTTGTGAGGTGTGCTTCTTGGTAACAACAGATAAATAATTTTTTAATCCAGTCATCTAGTGTGTGTCTGTTTACTGGCGAGTTGAAGCCATATACACTTAAGATTACTAGGAGATGTTTAGTAATTTCTGTAATTTTGTGGGTTCTTTTGATTAGTTGGATTATTATTTATTCTTTTCTCTCTTCCTAGTTAGTATTAGGAGTTTGCCGGCTTACCATGTTGAATGGGTTTCTTTATATTTCCCCTTTATTAATATATTCTTCTCATTAAATACATTCTTTCCTGTTTGAGTCTGTCTTTATCTCTCCTCTCTCTATAATTTTCCTTTATGTCCCTTCTACAGTGCTTAATTGTTGACCCATCTTTCCATCCCTTTTTAAAAATTATGGGTGTAAGTGTCTGTTTATGGGCATGTGCACATGTGAGTGTCTTTAAATTCCAAGCAATTGATTTTTAATTTTCTTAGCATTGTGAACCATTTTAGAAGTTTTTCCTCTATCAAGTCATATTTAGTTTGCCTTATTTCTAGAAATTCAACCAGTCATAGGTGCCGAGTCTTTACCATGACTCAGTCACTTAGTTGATTAACTAGATAAATCGTTTACATTTTCTGAACATTGCTTTTCTTTTCTTCCATAAAGTATTAAAAATTAATGTGTGACTTGCTTACAACTGATTTGTTTATTTAGGTGAAATAACATAGGTAAACATACTCTATAAAATGGGATCTGTCTGCCAGTTTGGCTATGTGCTGCCATACAAAGGTGGGCAACAAGCACCTCCCTTCTTCAGGTATTCACATATTGCTCTGTTGGGAAAGACAAATTGAAAACAATTTCCTGACAGGGTGTTTCATTCCTTTATCAAATGCTGCTGGCATCTCTTAATGCCCACAGAACAACCACATAGACATTATTAAAAACATCAATGGAAAATTGTTCTCTGTGTGTTCCTTTAAAGATAGCTTCCTGGGTCTGTAATGCAAAAATCCATTAAGTTTGAAGCTCTATCTTGGTGATTTTTTTTTTAACTTAGCAGGCAGGAGTGAGGATCATTTTTGTTTGGGCTGTTACAGGTCCATATTGTCCTGCAGTTTCACAGTGAATATGTTCCTTCTATAAGGAGCAACATAAGCATTTCCCAGCATTGTGAGCTTCAGATTTCAGACAAAGCCTGAAGTCCCAAGTAAGGACAGGAATTTATTAATGTTGACAAATCTTGCACTAATCATCTCCCCATAGTCTTTGGGCTAAAGGAGTAGGGAAATGCCAACTCTGTCTCAGCAAAGCAACACAGAGAAGATAATGAATATTCTAAGCCTTTAGAAAAGTATCATCCCATATACGAAATCTACCTGAGCTGAGATGAAAAGACTCTTTGATTACTTCAACTGCAGCTGCTTTGCCTTTTAAAAGGGAGTTTTACAGGATAAAAGTTTAATGAGAGCATATAAAAATGCTTTATTCAAATTTGCATCCCTCTGGAATTCATTGTTTTATTTTGTACCAGCCATGTTATTCTTTTTTAGAACAGATTTTCTGAAGGGTTAATAATAAACATAATAATGGATATTTTACAATTGCAGACATACCTTGTTTATGGCTTTTGTCTTTATTGCATGTTTTATGAATTTGGAAGTTTATTGCACCCAGTGTTAGGCAAATCTATTTCAGTTTTTCAACTGTATGTTTTCCCTTCATGTCTCTGTGTTATATCATGATAATTCTCCTATTTCAAACTTTTTATTACTATTCTACCTGTCATGGTCTCTGTGGGTGATCCTTCTGTACACTGTGAATATGTATTGCTCTCATTGGTTAGTAATAAAGCTGTGTTGGCCCTTGGCAAAGCAGGATAAGGTTAGGTGGAACAATCAAACTGAGGACTGAGAGGAAGAGGGGTGGAGTCGGGAGAGACCTAAGCTAGCTGGCCAAGAAGCAAGATGCCAGAGGGTTGGTAAAGCCACCGCCACATGGCAATACAGAGATGAATAGAAACGGGTTAATATAAATGTAAGAGCTAGTTAAGTAATAAGCCTGAACCATCGGCCAAACATTCTGTAATTAATATAAGCTTTTGTGTGTGTTTATATTTGGGGAACTGGCAGTGAAGTCAGGTCGGAGAGATTACCCCATCTGTAAGATACCATAAACTACACCTGTATTAGACTTAACTGAAGAATGCTTTGTGAGCTAACTGCGTCACTGACTGACATTTCCCCCACTCTCCCTTTCCTCAGGCCACCTTATTCCCTAAGAAGCAACAATATTGAGCCAATGACTGCACTTGGTCTTATTCAAAGGGTGAAGAAGCAAGAAAGTGAGGTCAGTTAATAATTCTTCAGTGGTGTCTGGAACTCCAAGTGAAAGGAAAAAGTGTGTATTTCTCACTTTAAATCAAAACCAGAAGTAACATCATTTAGTGAGAAAGGAATGTTAAAAGATAAGCTAAAAGCTAGTTTTTTTGGCATCAAGTGTTTATCCGAGCTGTGAACGTGGAAGGGAATGTTTGCACTGATTTGCATTGCCTTGGTGGAGTAGAGTTGGAACAGGTGAGGAGCAGTTGTCTTGAGTGGCAGATGCTGAAATTTCAGCAGTGGACAGACAGAACTTTATAAACGCTTCATGTGACTGAGAACATGAAATAGTCTTATTGTTGCTTCAGAAAAAGCATGAGCACAATGCACAGAAGATCAAAGCAGCCACAATGTTCTCTTGGGGCAGAGTCTAGGGCAGAGAGGAAACCTAAGTCTCTTTGATTCTTTGAAGGCTGGGAGAGGTGAGGAGGCTACAGAAGGTTTAGAATGCAAAGCACAGCAGAGGGTCTTTGTGAAGCCTGAAGAGGAGTCATTTTCATAACATGAGTGTACAAGGGATGCAGCAAGTGTGGGCACAGAAACCGGAGCAAGCCATTCAGAAGACCCCAGATAACCAATGAAGGTGGCTACATGAAGTAACAAATATGAAATGTACACAAGACTGCTTTATTTTGAGAGATGTCACCTAGGAATGTCATAATCACTGAGGAGAAATCAATGGCCACCTTCACAGTGTCAAAAGGCAACCCAAATGTTTTGTTAGAGGACTTGTAGCTTGATGCTTTTATTCTATGACAGTATTCATTTACTATTATGAAGAACCTTCTAGAATCTTACTTAATTTGTAGTGCTTTTACTTTATCAGTGGAATAATAAACCCTAGACAGTGCATGTGCTCACCACATGGTTTATTGAGTATTTTAAGTTCACTGTTGAGAATTGCTGCTCAGGAAAAACCTTTAAAATATATTACTGTGATGCAGACACTTTATTTTTTTCAAGACAGGGTTTCTCTGTGTAGCTTTGCACCCTGTCCTGGAGCTAGCTATGTAGACCAGGCTGGCCTTGAACTTACAGGGATCGGTCTGCCTCTGCCTCCCGAGTACTGGGATTAAAGACATGCACCACCATCACCTGGTGCAATGCAGAAGCTTTAAAGAAAAATTTATTTATGTATGTTTTATGTGTATGATTGTTTTGCCTGCATGTATGTCTGTACACCATGTGCATTCAGTGCCAACAGAGTTCAGGAGGGCACTGGATTCCCTGGAACTGTAGTTACAGACAATTGTGAGCTGGCATGTGGGTGCTGGGAATCCATTTGGTGTTCTCTGGAAGAGCAGTCTGTGCTCTTAACCACTGAATTGTCTTTCCAGCTTCCTGTGCAGAAACTTTTTGGTTTTGTGTAGTTTCATCTGTTGGTACTTGGGGCTAATTTCTGGGTTTTGACGTTCTATTCAGAAAGTTCTAACCAATCACAATATCTTGGCACACATTCCTTGTTTTCCTGTAACAGTTTTTGAGGATTTCATGTAATGAGTACTATATTCACTATCATACACTCCCACTCCCTCTTAATTTTGTGACCTCTTCTTTAATTATTTTACATACACATATATAAGTTTATATCTATTAATACACATGTATATATAAATCATTATGCTGAGTCTTTAGTATTGCTCATATATATGCGTGTATGGTGGTTTGAATAGGAATGGTCTTTATATATTTGAATGCTTAGTCATTAGGGAGTGGCACTATTTGACAGCGATTAGGAGGTGTGGCCTTGTTGGAGGAAGTGTGTTATTGGGGCGTGGGTTTTGAAGTTTTAAATACTCAAGCCAAAGCCAGGCCCAGTGTCTCTTTCTTCTTGCTGTTTAATCACCATCTACTGCAAACAGAAGCTTCTCAGATGAGGGTTGAGATATACATTGATCTATGAGTTTAATCATTAGGAACTGTTTAATACTATGTCCATTTAGAGAATAATAGTAAGTTCTCCCTTAAGGCCTATGAGTTGTCTGGCCATAGGTTCTTTTTTTTTTATTAAGAAATTTTTTTCATTTATTTTACACACCAAAGATCCCCCTCTTCCCTCCTCCCACCTCCCAGCCTCCTCTCCCAACCCATCCCTCACTTCCTCCCATAAGAAGACAAGGCCTCTCATGGGGAGGCACATTCAGTAGATAGCCATAGGTTCTTATCCTGATAATGGGTCGAGGTATAGATTTCATCATGTGAATTGGAACTTAAATCCAATCAGAAAGTGGATGGTTACTCCCGTGATGTTCATGTTACTATTACATGGGCATGTCTCACCATATGAGTCATTTTTGTATCTTTCAGGATTCATAGCTGGGGATGATGATTATCTTTCTCTTCCAGTAGTTTGCATAGTACCTTTCACTACCATAAAGGCTAGCCAATAGGGATGAAGCTTATAAGTCCATACTGGCTTGATTTTGCCATGTTCTATGATTTGAGTTTGTAGTAGCTTCAGAAACAGAGTCTTACCATCAAATTCTGGAAGGTAACCAAGAGCAGTAGCGATAGCCTGTAATATTTGGAGGTCTATGAGACCTCAGTGGCCAAGAACTTTAAAAAAGTAATTTCTTCCTGGCACTGGGCCTTTTAGTAGTGTCTAGTGGGGTTATTGTTGTCCTGTTACAGGGTAAGTTTGTTTTAACTCATTTCTATACATGTATACTATATATGTGTACATATATAATATGTAGGAATATGTATTTAGGAAGCTTCTACAATTGTAGGTTTTCATTTATCTTTTTTGAAAGGTCTTTAGTGTTGTCCTTCCTGACATTCCATCCTCTACCCTGCCCAATGCTCCCCCACCCAAATTTGTTCTTCCTGTTCCATTATTCTTATTTAGATCTTTTGTCCATTTCAAATTGATTTTTGTACAAGGTGACATACTGAATCCAATCTTAATCTTCTGCCAGGGCCTATATAGTTTGCTAGCACCATGCTGAATAGGTTATCTTTTCTCTCTGAATGTTTTTGCTTCTTTTTTTTTTCAAAAGCCATAAATTTACTAGCTTATTTCTACATTCAATTATGTTTTCTATTTGTCTACCAGTTGGTTTTTATGTCAGTACCTAGGCTATCTTTATCACTCTAGTTTTGTAGTATAGTCTCAAGGCTGGGTATCATGATACTAGCAGCTGCATTTTTACTTCTTAGGATTGCTTTGGCTATTTATATATACATATTTTGTTGTTCCATATGAATACTTGGATTGTTTGTTCTATATGTGACTTTGGGGTGTTGATGGGTATTGCATTGCATCTTTAATTTAACTTTGGTAGTATAGTCATTTTCAGGATACAAGTTCTACCAATCCAGGAGTACGAAAAGTCTTTACAGTTTTCAAAAGAAGAAACTCAAGTGGCCAATAACTATTTTAAAAAGTGTTTCATATGCCTAATCATTTGGTAAATTCCAAATTAAAACTATTTTGAGTTACCACCACACTCCAGTCAGAATCACTAAGAACCTGACAGCCAATATTAAAAAGTATGTGAGGGAAGAGGAACCCTAATTCTCTGCTGATGGGAATGTAAACTAATACAGACATCATGGAAAGCAGCTTAGAAGTTCCTAACAAAATTAAAAACAGCACTACCATGTGATTTGGTTATTTAATTCCTGGGCATATACCTAGAGATTCCTATTTTCTACCACAGAGATATTGCACATTTGTGTTTATTGCTGTTTTATTTATGATGGTAAGGAAATGGAGCCCACTTAGACGTTCATCCAATGAATGAGAATGTGGCATACATACAAAGGAATTCAGCAGCAAAGACAAATTAAATGTGACTGAAAATAAACGGGCTTAGAAAGTACAATGTTAGGCAAAGGCATCCAAACTCAGAGAGAGAAAAGAACTGCGTGTTTATCACAGGTGTACATGTGTATTCTGATATGTATTCTAACGTTACAGAAGTCCACTGAGATGTATAGCGTTTGGGACATGGCAAATGTATGAGTGGCTTCCTTAATCTAGCTGTGTGATATTTTTATTTATGAATTCATTATAATAAAGTGATTAAAAAGTAATGACTTCCAGTTACACCCATATTCCTGAAAATGATGTAAATAAAATAAGTTAGACACAAAAAGATAAGTATCACATATTCTTTCTTAAGTGCAAGATATTTTTTAAAGTCCTGAATTCAAATTTGTGGTCACCAGAGGTTGGGGAGAAAGAGGGGTAGGTAAATAAATACACGTTGAATGTATGTATTAAAATATTATACTGGGCCCCATTAATAAATATAATGAGACAGCATTAATACATATAATGAATGCAAACTACTAATGATAATATAAATTAAAATTACTAGTGTATTAAAAAACTTAACTCTTGCTCTTTGTTGACAGTGCATCTGGTTAGTTAAGGGCTCTTTTGGAGATGACAAGGAGATTCATGTTGATTACATGCCTATGACCATGATGCCAATTCTGTAGTGCATGGATAAAGCAGTGATTTCTAACTTTGATTTTTATTGTTTAAGGAACATATTTCAAAAAGTCAGAGATAGTAGATATAGGTAAGGATTCCTCTGGTTGATGTGGGCAAAGTAAGCTGAGAATCTTCCAGAAAGCATTCACAATCTAGGCTCGATTAACATTTATGATTCATGGGAGGAGGTGAAAATGTCAAAATTAATAGGAATTTGAAAGAAGTTTTGTCCGATCTTCATGGGAAACTTTGAAGGGTTCAAGATGTCAGTGAGGAAGAAATTACTGACATGGTAAAACAGAGAGGTAGAAGTAGAAGTTGAGCTTGAAGGATGTGAGTTGCTAAGGGTTTAATGGATGCGGAGTTGCTTATAAATAAGAAAAAGTTTTTTGTTGTGTTGTGTTGATGGTTGCTAGGGGAGGGAACTGTCCATTTACTTCAGGGATGGGCTGTCCGATAGGTTGCCCATGCTCCTGTAAATGACACTCTACACATAATGGCAACACTAAAACTTGGTTGGTTTAAAATGAGTATGCGAAGTGAAAAATCAGACACAGAGAAAAAAGTAAGAAAAAACACATTAGGTATAAATTCAAAAAAAAAAAAAAAAAAAAAGTCTTGAGCTATCCTATATGGTAAGTAAAAATCAGATAAAACAAACTCAGTGTAAGCATAATAAAGAATAAAAAAAAAAAAACATAAATCAACAACAGAGAAATGAGTGGAAGAATTCACTGTTGCCTCGATTCCAGAAACTGCCACAGACACTCAACTCAACCTCTCTGTCAATCAGCCATCAGTATAAGGCAGAACACCCCACCAGAAGAAAGATATGATTTCCTGAAGACTCAGATGACAATAAAGCAAATAAAAATTTTTAAAGGTTATGCATTTTTAAGAAATAACATTCCTGTCCACTCAATAGAGCACAGCATAGTATCAATAACTTGTTATATATACTGGGAAGCCAAAAAGTTGTGTGACTTCCTTTATTGCAATATTCACTTTTTACTGTCGCCTGGAATTGAACTACCACATCTCTGACCTATGTGGTGTATTTCATCTTTAAGTAAATTTAAAAAATAACGTGTTAAGTTTATTTTTTAATTTGTTTAAAAATCTAAAAATGTGTCATGGCTGTCCCAGAGATGAGTATAACTTAAAGTATTTTCTAAAATTGTTTTACTTTTAAATTATTCATTTAAAAACATTTTAGGGTCAGGTATTCTTAGGAAATGTATGTATGTAACCCTATCCTAAATGGCTGGTAGGCAAACTAAAGGGCAAGAAATGATAAACTCAATGAAAAATGGTTCAGAGAAGAGAATGATCATTTAAAGCTGGAGGGAATCGGAAAATCAATTCTACATGGAGGCATTTGAACTGAACCTTGATTGAAGAAGGATTTTGATAGACATTTGTTACGTGGGAGCTTTTTCTTGTTGAGAAAGAATGCAGAGCTTGGAAACCACAAACTTTATTCAAGAAATGGCAAGTGTTTCCAAATACATCCATGGGGGACCATTTAAGCTCCAACAAGCCACCAGATGGTCACAGAACACACTTGGTCTTAGTCTATTCAGAAGGATGTAGAGAAGTGGCAACAAGCTTTCTGCTTTGGAATCACACCATTGGCAACAGTCCATAGAACAGCTGGTTCTACAGCTGTCCAGTGGGGATTTTATTTTCATTCCTTCCCAAGTGACAGCCTATTTGCAAGGGGTAGAAGTCTCAAGGCTAGTGAAGGGGCCTCCTAGGCCTAGAAGCTTTCACTCCAGTGGTATTAATAGCCCATTTTTTTTTTACAGTTCTGTAAGCATCACCTCCACTGTTCCCCACAGGGCACATGCTCAGCTACAGGAGTCATACTGAAGTTTAGAGTATGGTATATCTCTAAATTTTAAAGTTTGCAGCCCATTCACATGTGACTTACCAGTCATTTTGACCAGGAGAAGTTCTACCTATGTAACAAGGTGAACACAATATACTTATTAGTTTTCCAAGGAGAGTGGGCTTAAATGCCAATCAAAGGTCAAATTATTATTCTTAAATAGTGCCCTAGATGTCCATTTCCTAAATGTAAAATTGGCTAAGTTGATTGGGGGCATAATATGTAAGATCTTGGATTCTAAACTAAAGAGTTTAGATTTTAACCATGTCTAACTTTTTTGCTTGTGATTTCTTTCTTCTTTCTTTCTTTCTTTCTTTCTTTCTTTCTTTCTTTCTTTCTTTCTTTCTTTCTTTCTTTCTTTCTTTCTTTCTTTCTTTCTTTCTTTCTTTCTTTCTTTCTTCCTTCCTTCCTTCCTTCCTTCCTTCCTTTCTTTTTTCCTTCTTCTCTCTCTCTCTCTCTCTCTCTCTCTCTCTCTCTCTCTCTCTCTCTCCTTATTTCTTTTTTCTTTTGAGACAAGGTCTCACTATACAGCTCTGACTCTCCTGGAACTCACACTGTAGAACAGGCTGGCCTTGAACTCACAGAGCTCCACCTGCCTCTGCCTCCTGAGCACTGGGAGTAAAGGTGTGCACCACTATGCCTAGTTTCACTTGAGATTTCTTACCCAAATAAATACATGACCAAACATATTTTGCTATAAAAACATAAATTTTTGTTGGTATATATCTCAATAGAACCATGGAGATATTTAAATACAGAAACCTATATGCAGTCATATGCCATTAATATTCTGAAATAGACAAGAACCTTTTTTAGCTTTAGAACAGTGGTTCTCAACCTGTGGGTAGCAACCCCCTTGGGGAGGTTGAATGACCCTTTCTAGAGGTTGCCTAAGACCATCAGAAACACAGGTATTTACATTATAATTCATAACAGTAGCAGCAAAATTAAAGTTATGAAGTAGTAAAGAAAATGATTTTATGGCTGGGGTCACCACAACATGGGGAACTGTATTAAAGGGCCACAGCATTAGGAAGACTGAGAACCACTGCTTTAGAAAATTGGATCTATGGAGCACATGTAAACAATCAATATCAGGTGCTCTCAGTAGTGGGGATCTTTTGTTTCTTTTCTGTAAATGCAAAGGCAGAATATCTTCTCATATCCCAGTGAAAGGACACAATTTCTCAAAGTATATTTACAAGTAGGAAATCTAAGAGGCTCCACACCATTGTTCTGTTAGGTCATGACCTCTCAAAGGACAGAAGTCAGCAGATAGAATATTTTTTTTAATTGAATGCAGCCACTAAGTATTATATATAGTCTTAGCAGTTTATGCAACTGACTGAGGCAGTAAATAACAATCCAGTGACTTACCAATGCCAGCCTTTCATCTCCTAGGACTTAATGCGTGCCTGAGAACAAGTGATTCACCATCTGAGACCTAGAGTAAGAATCTATGATTCATGGCTTTACTGCCCACTCCATCTCAACCCACACAAGTCACCTAAGCCAACCTTCCATGTGTCCTGCTCCATTGCAACCCACACAAGCCACCTAAGCCCACCTTCTATGTCTCCCCAGGCTCATGTGTTTGAATACTTGGCTCCCAGCTGGTGGCACAGTTTTAGAAGTTGTAGAACCTTTGGATCTAGGGACATTCTTGGCAGAACTAGGTAGGTGGGGGCAGGGACTGAAAGTTATATTTGACTCTAGTTCCAGTTGGAGCTTTCTGTGTCCTTATCCTTCAAGACGTGAACAAGTCATGTTGCAAGCTTCCATGGTCATGGACCAAGCCACTCCAGGTGCCATGCCTTTCCCTCCCTTTAAACTGTGAACCATAACAGACCTTGTCCCCAAGTCGCAATTTTTGTTTTGGACAATAAGAAAAGCAACTAATATCGTGAGACCAATTGTCTGCTTCCTATGATGACAAGGAGTCCACATGACAGACTCTGTCAATATGTGAGTCCAGGGAGAACTGTTGTCCTTGATTCCAGGTTAACACACTCAAGCTAGTAACGTGCCTTAGAGATAATGCCAAACACCTCCCTCTTTCCATTTCCCACGTACTTCACATCAACTTGGACTTACCACTTAACTTTTGTGATGTGCTCGTAGCGTGGCTCTGTAAGTCTCTGTCCACATGGAGTTGTAGGCTAAGGAGAGGACACAGTCCATACAAGAAAAAGGATATCTTAACTATGCCCTGCCCCTCTGTTCCTCTGTGATCCACTGCTTGCTGATGTATTTAAACTAACTGCTCAGTCCTTTACTGTGCTAATCTCAGTACAGAGTCGGGGTCAGGGTGCTTTCATTTCGGGATTAATAGAAACACACGATCAGAAATCCAAGAAAATAAATTTATTGAACTTTGAAGGGAAAAAATCCACAGACATAAAAGAAAGTTAAATATAGATTGCAGGACACAACTAGTCATACTGTGAATAATGGCTTGTGTGGCCAGCAAAGTACCAAAAAATGACATTCTGGGACTGATTGAGGTATTTAGCTATTTTTTTTTGGCTATAGAGACATGGTCAGCCTATGGTGAAATGGTAAGATAGTTCATCAAAACACACGTCTTTAAGCTGAATGGATTCTAAGTTGATGATATTTCATATGAAGTA
This sequence comes from Peromyscus leucopus, assembly GCF_004664715.2. Lineage (NCBI taxonomy): Eukaryota > Metazoa > Chordata > Mammalia > Rodentia > Cricetidae > Peromyscus > Peromyscus leucopus. The sequence continues at coordinate 28,921,813 of NC_051072.1, read as the reverse complement.
AATCATGTAGCCATTGGAGGGACCGTAGCAGCAAGGTAGTAGAAAAATCTATTATAAAGTAACACAGTGAACCGTAAACACCCAAGCCTAGACTGTCACTAGTTCTCCTGCATGAAGGAGAATTGAAAACCACTAAACATTAAGCATGTTTCCCCACAAAGGTCTGAGAAAAATGGTAAATACCATGAAAAGTTAAAGGTAACTTTAAAGTTTCAAGCTTCTAAAAAAATACTTAAAATGAGAAGTATTCTTCAGTGGACTGACAGTCCTCTTTCTCTCATATACTTTTTAGGGGGCTAACTTAAAGAGCTATGTTTATGTTATTCAGGAATCAAAGAGGGATTTTTTTTAATATTGTGTGTTTTTCTACCTTGTCTTAGACCAGTCTTCATGGGAGGTAAATAAGAAGTGATGAGTCTCTTCTTACAACTTAAAATACACCTTATAAAAGGTTTGATGATAACGTGTCTGCTACTTGTTTAGTTAATTCTGAGCTGTCCTTTGTGATCAGAGACTCATGTATTCTGTCCCTTTTTGCCATGGATTAGAAGTCACCTTCTAATATCTTTATTAGAAGACAAGGATCTAGGCCTTTAATTTTCTAGTCTATTACCTGGTTAGCTTGATCCAATGTGCTTCAACAGGTGAATTTCTCTTTGTACGTATTAATTCTTAGGTTACTATAAAAACTGAGCTATGTTTGAAGAGACAGTGCTGTACATGTCGGTGAGCATCCTTCTCCAGATCCCTGGGCTCTCAAAACCCTGCTCCACATCCTTCTACAGCACTTCCACATCCTAGCCAAGAACACTACCCTCACTTCAACTTCTCTTAGCATGGAGCCCTGTGGCTTGAACTTAAATTTGGTGAAGAAAGTGTGTCTTTCATTAATATCAGTTCTGTTATTGTTTGGTGTGTGATATGTTGATCTGTACAAAAAATTTTAAGTTTTATAAATTAAAAAATATTTGTTTAAACATTTAAAATGAGTTTGTTCCAATAATGCAGGTTATTAGACATTTTAGATTTAAAAAAATTTGGGAGTTATAAAAAGGGCTTTGTAAAAATCTAACTTGTTTGTTTTTATTTAGGTTCATTGGCCAAAGCGTTAAACACTCTTTACGCCGTAGTTGCTACATCCTTAGATGGATTGTTGTGAACTACAACACGTGTATAGTATATTAGAAAATAGCCATGCTTGAAGTGTAAATTATTAAAAATATCTTTATCAATTTTATGCCAAAATAAATGTTTTACATATCCAAACTAGCCTTACCGTCTCACCTAGAATTTTAGTTCCCAGTTATTTAAAAAAGAAAAAGAAATGAGTCTGTGCTATAATCTGCATTCGATTTCCTGAACTGCAAAAGCCACCTGATTGGTTTGCTTTTTCAAAAAGCATGATTTACATACATGAGAAACATAGCTAATTATTTAATGCTTAGTATCACAAAATTAAGACCCACAATACAGACAATCACTGCCACTAAGCAGTCTTAGAGACGATCCTTTAAAATACTTATAATTCACAATGGGAGTATCTATCTGATTAAGCATTCTTGATTTTCCACTTTGTGATAAATGTTTCTGGAAAAGGCGTTTTAGAATCCACACGCACCCTCATACTCTCCCAACACAGATTTAAAACATGGTTTTGGTTTAGGCATTCATGCCCAGCCATTTCCTTGCGGCTAAAGATAGGAAAGGCTACTGCATGATTTTGTTCAGTTGGTCTGTGCTCACATAGCCACACGAGGAGAGGAACTTCTTTTTCTCAGGTAAACGCAAAGCAGTTGCGTTGAGTATAAGGCCCTGTGGAGACTGCACGGTGTGGACCGTGGTATAGTCTGGGACAGGCATTTCAGCATCCGGAGCAAGCTCTGCTGTTTCGGACATCCGGGCAGTAGTGGTAAGGCTTTCTGTGGTGATGTAAATGTCCTCTTGGTTAAAGCTTGGTTTTACACATGGCGTGGCCTCCAAGTGAGGGGTCACAGCGATGCACTTTTTGGCATCTGACTCACAGAAGTAGGCACTGTTCAGGTTGTAATTTTCTTGGCAGGGCGCAGCCACCTGAGGTTGCGGCGGCATGTTGCACTGGGCCATCCCTGCCTTAATCTTTTGGCCTGGAGAAAGGACCACACTGCCTGCTGGTGTAATGTCGCTTACTTGGGCATAAAAGTCGATGTTTGCCAGTGAAGCGGGATTGCTCATCTGGGTGGAGGCAGGTTGGTGGGTTGACTCAGTTTCACTCCTCAGAAGTGGCTGTGGTTTGTCTTCCGTTGTTAGGGTAATGCAGGGGTGCAGAGAGCCGAGGGAAGCACCATAAGGCGAGTTCTTCATATTCTTCTGGTCAAGGCACAAGAGATCAGCTTCCTCTTTTAACTTCTGTGGCTGAGCAAACTCTGAGGTACCATCACACACGTCACTAGTGTGGAAATCAGGGTCCAAAATGTCAGGGTCATAGCAGCTGGTGCGTCCAGAATCGTCATCCTTTGCTCCAAGGATGCCGAGTGATTTCTCATGGGCATTACTTAGGAGTCTGTCTGTGTCTGACCCTTCAGTCTTTTCATCTGCGTCATCGATGTCTAGCTCAATAAACTCAACCCAGGAGTCATCATTGTAGAAGTCAGGTTTGTAGTTATCATGAATGCCTAAGATGGTGTTCACCTCCTCCAATTTTCCCTCCTAGGAAGCAGACAGAAAAGTGGAGATCCGTGACAAGCAACTCAAAAACAATTAAATAATTTTCAAGAGGATGCATTGAACTTTCAAAAACAAATAAAAAACCCCAAAGACAACAACCAACCAAAGAAAAATCCAAACTGTCTCAACAGAGGACAGTATTCTTTAAGTATTACTTAAATGAATGATCCACAACTTTGAGTTAATTACCTTGAGAAGATCTGGATCAATTCCTTTAATCTTTGGAACTGGGACTGGGGGTAAAATCAGCATCTTAATCCTTGAAAACAAATAAAGTTTTATTTTTACATATCTTAAAAATTCCATGTTCTCTTATTTCAAAAGGCAGAAATAAAATCTAGCCAGCACAACCATTTATTCTAAGTACTCTTGTATCTTATTGAAGCAGAATATGAGAAAGAGAGGGAAAGTATTAAACAGAAGGTGACAAAAAATATCACAAAAGAACCTTCATTTAAAATCATTTTGGTAAAATGTGTTTTTTTTTCTATTTTCTTTTCTTTTTGCTTAGTGCTTTGGATGAGTAGCCAATTTTAGTATTTGGCTGTGAGTCATCCAACTCTGTCTAAAGCCACCTTCCACGTGACTTATAAAGAAGACACCTTTGAAGCATGTAACACCAAGAAGAAAACAAACCAATCCATAAAGTGAAACCAAAGTCATTTTCACCCTTGAAAGAGTGGGTGGGACTAAGTCAGCACCACACAGTCCAGAGTAACAATAAAACATTTGTGATGATAGCCCACCAGCACGATATTGCATGGATCATTCAAAGTAGGACAGGTGAGTCTGAATTATCTCTAATTAGGATAGATCTATATATATAATCCTATAATGTATTTACATTTTCTCTTTCAAATATTGAAATTATTTTTTTCTTTTTAAAAAAGATTTATTTTTAATGTTTTAAATTGAAATTGAATTACATCGCTTCCCCCCTTCCTCTCTTTCCTCCAGCCTCTCCCAGTTGGCCTCTCTTGTACCCCTTTCATGGACTCCCTTCAAGATTTATTATTTTTATTTTTATTTTATGTGTCTCCCGGTGAATATATTCCACAGATGAGTAGGTACCTAGGGAGGCTAGAAGAGGGCTTCAGATCCCCTGGAGCTGGAGTTAGAGGCAGAGGTGAGCCACCCTAGGTGGGTGCTGGGAATTGAACCTGGGTCCTCCCCAAGAGAAGTATGCGCTCTTAACTGCTGGGCCACTTCTCTAGTCCCTGAAATTGTTTTTGACTGCAATTAATTTCAGCGTTTATTCTACAAATTTTGTGTCTTGTTGAAATTCTATTGCTCAGTGCCTGGAAGCGGCTCAGTCAGCATTTCCTGAACAAATTGGAAGAAGCCATCGATTGGTCGCGCAGCTGGAGTTGATGCCTTAAAACTACTACAATGAGCTCCGATGCTTCCATACCTCAGTGGGGGAACTGAGCGCCTGTGATACAGATATGGTCCCCAGAGCTTACAACCTCAGCACATGATGATTTTTTTTTCATAGAACAAGATGATTGACTTGTGCATTAAACAATTCATCTAATCTTTACAACTACCAGGAAGGGAGATGTGTTATGGGATATTTGATCACACTGTGGGAAGATGTCTCTGTTTTACCTCACCTGCCTAAGGCACTTTCTGATTGCTTTAATGAAGAGCTGAACGGCAAACAGGTAGGCAGGAGAGGGTAGCTGGGACTTCTGGGCAGAGAAAGGAATCAGGGGGCGGGGGGGGGGGCGGCAGAGAGGAGGAATCAGGCGGAGATTTGCCAGCGAGATGTGGAGGAAGTCGGATGTATAGTAAGGAGGAGCCGTAATGTGGCAGAACATAGATTAATATAAACAGGTTAGTTTAAGCTGTAAGAGCTAGTTGGGAACAAGCCTAAGCTAAGATCAAGCTTTCATAATTAATAAAAAGTCTCTGTGTCATTATTCAGGAGCTGGTGGTTCAAAGAACGTCTGACTACAGAAATGACGTCATCTGTGCACTCCAGTCATGCCAGAGCATCGGTAGAGCTGGTTCTCAGGCCCAGGATGATCGCTCCAAAGCCAGGCTGTCTGCCCTATGCCGTGTTGCTTTCTTGTTTGGTCTGTAAATGCATCCTTCAAGTTTTCAAAGATATAAAAATTAAGGTAACCTCAATTATACGAAACAAAGATTCCCAAATAGCTGGTGTCTGATTCCATGACATGTCTTCTTTCTGAAGAGCATGACCTGTTTGGGCAGATGGTAGTGGCTTTCTGTAGTTGTGATGATCTTAAGCCACAGAGACCCCCAAACTCCAAGGATCCAAGCTAGTTGTGTAAATCAATGGATCCGACGGGTTACTGTGCTATTATTAGGATGAATGGTGATGGCTTTAAGCTGTGTGTCTCCTCAATTGGGAGAGCTGTCCCTCTGCTTCAGATCGTGAAGAAACAGAAACGGGAAGATTGGCCTAGCTTACTGCACACCTCAACATTCAGTGCTAAGCCAGAAGGTTCATTTTTTTTTCTTGCGGTTGAAATCAGACTCTTCTCTCATACAATACGTCCCAACCACAGTTTACCCTTCCTCCTCCTCCCAGCCCCCCCCTCCCCAGCTCCCCTCCTCCTTAGATCAACTCCTTCTGTGTTTCCTCTTCAGAGAAGAGCAGGCCTCCAAAGGACACAGCCTAGCAGGTCAAAACAAGCTACAATGAGACAAGGTAAAAAAGTCCTCAAATTGAGGCTGGACAAGGCAACCTAATTAGAAGGAAAAGGGTTCCAAGAACAGGCAAAAGAGTCAGAGACACCCCCACTCCCACTGCTAGGAGTCTCACAAAATCCCATACCTTATAGCAAAATCCTCACTCTATAATAGAAACCAAAATTACACTGTGGACCTGCAGCCCCACATTCTCCCACTTCTGCTGTATGGGGATGCAGCTCTTTCTTTCAAGAATTAATAGTTCAAACAGCAGTGGTTGAATAGCTGTTGAATAGTGGTTGAATAGTCCAATGCTCTGGACTCCAAGATACTCCAAAATAGAATTTCTTAACCCCTGAAAAGAATGTTGACTGAATTTACCAATGTAGGTGAAACATAAAAGTCATGGAATGGTCAAATAATTTAAATGGCACCCCAATTTATTTGACATCAACACCTTATGAATAAACTTGCGAAAGTTTCTTAGAATGAAGTGTCTGGGTGGCTTCAGTTTGTCAGTTAAATTAGATGGTATGTGATGATGGCCACAGATTCTGCTGAAGGATCAGGGATACTGTGGGGTCCTGGTGCGAAGGGGTGACTTGTTGAGCACCTTTGGGGAGCTCTTCTGATGAGGAAGTGCTGTCAACATAGGCACAGTCCGTAGTGCAAACCTCCTAATGTGCTACATGACTTCCCGATCTAAATTGTCCATTTTCTAAGACGGACACTGCAGACTGAGGATGGATGTGGTGCAAGCAACACCAGAAATCAAATTTCTGGATAAATTAAAATATCCCCTCATACTGTACAAGAGAAATTTTCAAATAACACATGGAAACCAGAACTTGCAAAAGCATATTAAAGAGAGTGTTTCACACCTACCTTTGCTGTTTTGAAAAAATCACTACAAATAGCATCACTGCTACTCCAAATATTCCAAAGATAATAATTAAGAACCATGGAAACTGGAAATCTAAAACAGGAAAGAATACTTCACTAACAGAATTATGAATAATTGAAGCAAAGTTTACATGGCACCTTCCTTTCCCACTTGAAAACATTTGTTAATTTGAATTCATAGGGCAAAGTTAATGTTTCACTTGATAACCATGGAAACACAATGGGATGATTTTGGATTTTTTTTTCTGTCCTAAGGATACAACATGCTTGTCTGCTGTAAATGTAAAACCCTTTACATTAAAAAAAACCCTAAACAACCCTGTGGTGTGTGTGTGTGTGTGTGTGTGTGTGTGTGTGTGTGTGTGTGTGTGTGTAAAAACAGTTAAAGAAAAAGAGGCCTCTGGGCATGACAGCACACACATTTAATCCCAGCACTTGGAGGCAGAGGCAGGCAGATCTCTGTGAGTTTGAGGCCATCCTGGTCTACAGTGTGAGTGCCAGGACAGACAGGTCTACACAGAGAAACTCTGCCTCAAAAACAACAACAACAAAAACAAAAGAACACCCCCCCCAAAAAAAAAGAAAAGAAAAGAAAAAGAGGTCAAGAATAGTGAAGTGGTGGTGATGGTGGTGGAGCATGGGAGGGTTGGAGGAAAAGGAAGGGGGAAAGGATGTAGTCATACTATAATTTCAAAAAGTGCATTATTATAAAAAAATTCAAAACGAAAAGTACAAACAGGTTTCAAACAGGTTGCATAAAAATCAAACCTATAAGCTTCTTCAAATGTCTAAGGAATACCACCAGGGCTGCAGTGCTCATAAGAAACTGTTCTTGTTAAACCTAAGTAAACGCCCATTTGATATTTTAAGCTGCAATGATTTTTTTTTTTAGCTCCCACATTGACGATATACCAAAATTAGGAGTGCAGAGTACCGTGATATACCTGGGCATGTAAACACAATTTTATAGCTTTAAAACTGTGTGTTTATGTACACTCTCCTGAGATTGTACAGATATTGTGTATTTTGTGAGACTTGGGAGAATTTGTCTGTGAAACCTCCAACTCTTTCTTTATGACTAAATGCCCCCCAGTTACCTCGGGGTTGGTTCCCCATGTTCTTACCACAGAGTCAGAAGCTAACTAACTACTGTTAATACAGACAACTAGAAATCCTGAGCCATCTCTGTGGTTCTCCTGTGTAGGATCTCCATGGGCTTCATGCATCCCATGAATATGACCAACACACGGCTTACTAGGCTTTCTCTAAGTACACAGCACCCCTGTACTTCCCAAACCCACAAGTACTACCATCTCATCTCCAAATTTTAGATAACCTTGTTTCTTCCAGATACAAATTCAAAACAAACACAATGTAGAAAAATTTGGAAACATAGATACAAAGAAATATACAAAAGAAAAAAAATACTTCCTTAGAATTCTACTGTTCATGAACAAACACCCTGTTCCTCATCTGCGTTTCCACCTGCCCTCGGACCTTTCCTAAGTCAAACAATTTGGAAATGAAATCCTTTTGTTATTTCTTTAAAATTTACTTTATTCTTTTTAATTATGTGTATGTGTGCATGCAAGTACAGGTGCCAGCAAGGGTTAGAGATGGAGGATCTTCTGGAGTTGATGTTACAGGTGGTTGTCAATCTCTTGATATGGGTGCTGGGAATTGAACCTGGGTCCTGTGGAAGAACAGGAAGTGCTCTTAACCACCGAGTCATCTTTCTAGTCCCTCCTCTTTTTTTCTTTCAATGCATATATCTAGAGATAGTGACTTCAATGTCTTGCTCCTGATATATGAAACTAGGGTATATTGCCCTAGACAATATACTAACAGTGTAGGCATATATTAGCTGCTATATTGCCAAAAGTCATGCTAGCTGCAATTTAAACACCCCCTCCCGCCCCCGCGATTGACACACACACACACACACACACACTTTACCTTCTTCACATGTCAATGCATTCAACTGAGGAAATGTTATATAAAGCACCTCACTGAACTCGCTGTACTTTTCAAAGTTGTGGGGTCTGCATCTCACACGCAGTTCATATTCCTTTTCCAGTTTCAGCGAGTACAGTGGAACTGATGTTGTCTTTAGGGGGCGTGTCTTTCAAAACAAAATATAAAAACATATTGCTCAAGTATCAACAACTCAATGCACAAATTCTTCATGCGTTTTTTTCTTTTCTCTTCAAACCAGGTTTCTAGAAAGTGTGTAATATTTTAACATGTCCAGAGGGAGTTGGCTATTAAATAAAACACACTGAGACAAATTATATAAAGAATAATTTTGTTAAAAAATAATAATTTTGTTAAAGTAATAATAATAATCCTCAAATTTCTTTTAGTATAAACACAAAGATATACATTTGCTTAAAGAAATACAGCTATGCCTTTGCATTAGGTCATTAAGTAGTCTACTAAGATTAAGTTATAACAGACTAAAGCATGGCCGAGCTATAAAGAGGACCACAATTATGTTACCTACTTATCTAGGACATTACAGTTTTGTATAGAGCAATAAATTAGAACAGGAATCCCATAGTTCCACACCAAAGCAAATTATGGCCACAAGCAAATTATATATCTGTAGAATATGTATTCCCTGGAAAATCTGGCTAGTCATTTATTAATAATCACAGAATTCAAAACAGTCCTAGAAATACTACAGTTGTCTCAAAATGTCAAATGATTTTATTAGAAGCAGCTACACACTTTATTTATGCCAGAAGTCAGTTCCTCAGAAAGTGTTGTGTAGCTCTTTCCTCTGAATGGAAACCTTATCTCCTGGAAGGAGGGTCTTCAGGCTTAGGAAGTTAGCAACACTCAGAAGGCTGGGAGTTCATGAAACCAAGATGATCCACAAGGCCCTTCTACAAGGGTTTATGTACACAGTAACGATTCCCGGGGAGAGGGAACTGTCCTATCCGCTCAGCTTCCTGCAAGCTGTGCGGGGGCAGCCGGGATGTAGCTTTTGTGACTCATCCATCACCTACGCTGTGGTGGGCTACCCTGTGAGCGTAGCTGCATTTGAGTCATTCATAGTCCTGTAGGGAAACTTCATTTATCCTCTTTCCAGCACTCAATAAACTCACTGGTACAGCAAATTAGAATTAGGTGGAACAGTTTTATTGATCTGTCATTGGTACCCTCTCTAGAGGGAATGGATGTTCGGTCACATCTCCCCAGGAAAATGCATATAACAGAAAGTCACTGGAGACTTTGGGCACTGAATATCAGCGTTTCACAATTCTTAGTTAGGATGTTCCCCCTCTCAGATAAAGGCAGCGAGAGTAGAGTGTTAGCCTATTAGGATTGCTTTCAGAGAGACAGACCCAAGATCCATGTTATCATGATGCTTTCCTCTAAGTTAACAACCACTTGTAGCAGGTGGTGTTCACCATGCTTGCACGTTCCTGTTTATAGAAAACACAAAATACTCCACCTTTCCAACAGCATAGATTTTCACATAAATAAACCCTACGATTTCTTTTATTAAGTCAGAAGTTGGGCCTTCAGCTTCTGAAACCCAGAATTTTTGATTTCTACTCACAAAACACTCTTTTTTTTTTTTTTTTTTTTTTTTTTGTATGTGCCAGGAAAGGGATGTGGCTTCTTACAGGAGCCTCTGAATATATGCAGTTTTTTTTTTTTTTTTGAGATAGGGTTTCTCTCTGTAGCCTTGGCTATCCTGGAACTAGCTCTATATATAGATCAGGCTGGCCTCGAACTCACAAAGATCTGCCTGCTTCTGCCTCCCAAGAGTACTGGAATTAAGGGCATGCACCCTCACTGCCTGGCCATATGCAATATTTGTATGCTTAAAGTGCTAGCTTGAAAGCAGGGCTCTGAATTTTAAACTTCCTTGCTTCTTTCATAAAGCGGTTTTGAAAGCTTGTGCTGCGTGCTTGGAGCGAGGCCTGGTGTCTCTGCTCCTGTCACCAGTATTATTCATAGATCTCACTAGCGACTGTAAATTACCCCATAGGGAGCCCCAGCATTAAACCCACGGCCCCTCCCATCTCTTTCTTTCTTCAAGCCTTCACATCTGCAACTCCAAACTGAAATCTTCTCATTTGGCTCCTTCTGTACCTACCCTGACCCTGGCCTCCTTGGGGGCATCTTGTCTTCATCCTGTCCCCAGTGAGAGCTTTGTGCACCACAGACACTGCGGGTCTCCCAGCACTCACTCTCTTCTCCCAGTCTGTGACATAATACACTTCCTAGATTGCGTGTATCTTTCTGCTCAAATGCAATTGTGCATATCTTTCTATACTGTATGGCAGTTTTCTGAGGGAGCTTTCGGCTGTATCAAATAAGGAATAAAAATTATACCTCTAGGAACTAGAAAAAGTAAAGCTAATCCCAAAGGTAGCAGAAAAAAGGGGATGCCGAGTGTAAGAACAGAAACAGGCAAAATTGAGACCAGAAAAATACTGGAAACCATCATCGGAAAAAGTTTCCTTTGAATATTTTATTTGACCTTTAATGGCTGAGCATTGACTAACAAAAAAAAAAAAAACTGAGAAAAATTCTATTTACTATTCATCAATGCCTATAATGCTTTGATCAAACCCACCTCCCACTCTTTCCCTTTCCTCTACCACTTTTCTCTGTCAACTTAGAGTTCTCTCTCTCTCTCTCTCTCTCTCTCTCTCTCTCTCTCTCTCTCTCTCTCTCTCAATACTCAGTCTATTTACTGCTTCGATGGGCATAGGTGGGGGGCCACCTTCTGGTACATGGATAGCCTCTCAGATCTCACACCCTTGAAGAAAACTGACTGTCCCTTTCCCAGCAGCCATCAGTTGCCAAGAGCTTCTCAGACAGGGGTGGAACCTCATAAGCCTCTCCTCAATCCACAGTGGGATTTTTGGCTGCCATGACCTTGTGTTAGCCTTTTGCTGCATAAAGTCCCAGCTGCTGTGAGTTCATGTGTACAACTGCATTATCATAACCAGCATATAGTTTCCTTGTAGACATCTACTCCATTAGACTCTTTTTACATTTCTTTTCCCTCTTTCTCAATAATCTTGAATCTTGGGAGGAGAGGGAAGAAAGCCGAGTGCTCTGCTGCCTCTTATGCTCTGTGTGCTGACTGATTGTGGCTCTCTGTATTTATCACTATCTATTGAAAAACGAAGCTTCTCTGATGAGGGTCGAGAGCTGTATTAATCTGTAGGTAGAATGATAGTAACTTGGTGGGGGACAGTTAATTACTATGTCCATTTAGAAGAATAATGGTACTAGGTTCTCTTCTAGAGCTCATAACCTCACCAGCTGTGTTATTTTGGCCCAGTTAATGATGTCAGATGTGGGTTCCACTGTGTGGAGAAGGCTTTAAATCTAACTAGAAAGTAGTTACTCCCATAACATTCATACTGCTATCAGTGGGCCTATCCTTCCAGGCAAGCAACTCTAAGCATTCACAGCAGGGTGAGACTGTTGATGACTAGTTTCTAACTTGTTTATAGAAATGAAAATTGATACAGTAGCTATTGAAAAGAGTATGGAGGTTACTCAAATAATTAAAAAAATTACCATATGATCTAGGGATTTCACTTATGGTTTTATATTCAAAGTAAAATTAGTATGTTGAAGATATATTTGTCTGTTCATGATAATTGTAATGTTACTCACAATAGATAAAATATGGATAAACCTAGGTCCATTGATAAATAGTAGGGTGAGAAAATGGGATCTATAGGGAATGAAAAACTATGAGCTTTACTGAACCATTATTTTCCAGCATGGATGACACTAGAATGTATCAGATAAAATACAGCAGGCATAGAAAGACAAATTCTACATGATCTCACTTGTATGTGGGATCAGCAAGGGGAGCTCAGAAGTAGATCACCTTTGTGATCACCAAGGCCTAGAGGTTTGGAGGTTTGGTGAGATGTTAGTGAAAAAATAAATTAAAAAATTCAGTCAGATTGGAAGAATGTGTTGAAGGGAGCCAGAGCAGTGGTTTTCAACCTGTGGGTCATGACCTCTTTAGGGGTGAATGACCCTTTCACAGGGTCACCTAAGACCATTGGAAAACAGATATTTACATTGCGATTCATAATAGTAGCAAAATTACAGTTATGAAGAAGCAATAAAAATAATTTTATGGTTGGAGGTCGCCGCAAAATGAGGAATGGTATTAAAGGGTCGCAGCATTAGGAAGGTTGAGAACCACTACCTTAGAGCCTACAGTTAACAACTATGAATTACACTGATGTACAAAAGAGCAGATTTTAAACTGTCAGTTCAAAAAAATCTGTGAAAGAATACATACATTAATTGTGCTACTGAACCATCATACCATGTATAAATATTTCAAAACACCATTGACATGATAATTAGGACAATTATTCTCAGAATATTTGAAAAAATATTGTATCTAGTATATTGGTTCCCTGAGATGTAGACTTTGGAAGTTTTCACAGATTTTATTACATAACATGAAACCATCATTTTTGGCTAATATCATCATGAATCCTTTTGGAGTTAGTCTTCATACCTTGGAAAGCTATCAAACTCATGGTTGTAGATGTACATTTTAAAAACTTCTATATTTCTCCTGAAAGTTAAAATTTATCATTGGTGCAAACATTGTCATATGTTTACTGGAAGTGTAAACTTCTTTCTTGAGAAACGTTTGACAAATCAAATATGAGTATTCTCTACTAGTATATCTGCTGTTCTTCACATGAAATTTGTGGCTCATGCAAAAGAGCTGCTAGTTCAGTTGTTGAATCAGTCATTTAGGTGTTTTGCTCCACCATTACTTTGGAATGTAGAAAAGTGCTGTCTGTACCATGTACCACACAGACACTTAGACAGTGACGGACTCAAAGGCTGAGATTTAAGCTGAGTCTCCTATGTGAAACTGCTCCCACCCTTTACTGTGAACTGCAGAATGATGAAGACTATTGGCAAACTCACGCCAAGAGCCAGAAGTTTCCTTATTACTGTCTTTGTATTATGGCATAAGAATATTATTATAGAATACTCTGAAATTAGAATTGACCTTGGAGATCCCTTGAAATGGTCTCAAGAGCCCACAGAATTGTATGATTCTCCTTTTGAAAACTGCTACCTCAGGTGCCCTTGGTACCTTGTGCAAAAGTCATTCCTATATCTGGTTGTTGAATAAATGTTTGATTATGACTCAGATTTAGAAAGTCTTGTTTGACGTAGCATCCAACCAGTCCCTTTTTGGTACCAACTTACAAACCAGATAACTAAACGAAAATGATTCAGAAAACAGAACCTTGAAGGCAAGTGACTGTTTGAAGCAGGTCAAGTTGTACTCTCTGCTGAAGACAAAACTGGCTGTGTTTTTGGTGCTACATTGAAGGATCGGGCCTCGTGTCTCAAAATTTGGGGAGTGAGCCCTGCCAGAGTGCTGGGTACAACCTCCTGCCTATCCAGAAATTGCTTGGCTTGGCCAGGGCTGTGGTTGTGGTTAGACTGATTTAGAATTAGTTATATTTGGAATGGCATGGTAATCCTGTTTCTCTTTTTGTTGTGTGCCATGTGGAATCTATCTCAGTGCCGAGTTCCCATGCTCTTGGCAGGGAAGTGAGAGGTTCAGGGGCCAACTTGCTTTCTGCTTGCCTAGGTTGGGACATCTTAGCTTGATTTTCTCTGAGATATGTAACAGAACATCTTTCTGAAACCTCTAAGGGGTAAATTCCTTCTCACTGCCTCTCTCCTGGAGAGACCTAAGAACAGATATTAATAGAGGTCTAATGAGTAGCAGCAGTTCAGATCATGGGCAGACATTTGGCCATAGCCTACTATTGACCTTGATCATGGTTCTACTTATGTTCAGCCACATCTCTAAAGACAGCAACATGGTTAGTCTGTGACCTTGCTCTATGGTTAAACTGAACACCAAACATAACCAGGGAAATGGTTTTCTTCTCCCAGTAGTCTTCCATAGAGCTACCTGGAAGATTCACATCAACATTTGCTGTCTTATAGATTTTTTAAGATGTTAACTTAATGATTATATTTTTTTCCTCTAATTATTTTCCTCTAATAATGAGTTGTAGAGCACATAGCTTGGGTATGAGTTATTAGGTGAAAAGAAAACATTGTCACAAGTAAGAAAGTGATTGCTGACTTAGGAAGCAGAACTGTCAAAGAGCAGGATGTAGTGACTCTTACCACTTTCCACTTGGTTTCGTTGACTTCTTTGAATTGAACTTCATACTCCAGAGCTATCCATCCCTTCCGAATGTCTGCACTGGGTGGTGGTTGCCATCTCACATGGATGTCTATGTGAATCCTGGTCAAACTGACGTTCAGTACGGTCCAGTTGAGGCCAACAGGTGGGTCAGGTTGCACTGTGAATTCAATGGAGAATCAGACCCCAGAGAAACACTCTTGATATTAATGGCTTGCCTTCTCCAAAGACCAAATAATTGCATTCATTTTGACTATACTCTTAATTCTTCCAGCAATCCACATTATTAGAATTCTATTTTATAACAGTAACATTTTTTTAATATTAAGATGATGTTTCATTTTTAAAACATTTATAAAAGCTCCTCCAATTCCCTTTTGTGTTTCAAATCTGATCTATAACTTTCATTGGAAGAACTGTCATGCTACATATTTGTTTTAGCTCTGATAACATTCATATTTTAGGATTTTGGCAAAAAAATGAAGAAGTAGAGAATCAGAAAGACTTCATTTTTAAAATATGGCCTGCTTTGGAACAGGAAGTAGAGTATTTTTTTCCTTCCTGGGAAAAATTATTATGCATCCTTATGCATCTCTATGCTGCTACAGTCCAGTCTCCTGAGTACTCTGCAAATGTTTCCTAGTTTTGCTGTCTTCCTAGCCATCCTTTCTTTTCTTAGTCACAAGAAAGAAGGCATTAATGCTACTAGCTTGAGCATGTGATAGCTCAGTGTTTTCTGTCTTTGCTTAACTGTTAAGTGAGCAATTTGAAGTTGTTTTTTGCTCAGCTTCTGCTGGCAATCCTCTATTATGTTCTTAGATAAATCTCTGTTTTTTATTATAATGACCATAAAGACTAGAGTTTCAAAAACTGGGATGGTGAAGACAAGTATGGATTCCAAAGTTAGAGTGTACATCTAAATTTATGCTGTGTCTCAAACAAAATACTGCCAGATAGGGCTTATTACCAAGCCTTTTGAAACTACTTGAAGATAGACAGTTAAAGTTTACTTTATCTCTTAGCATATGCACATAGCTACCCAGGATGTTCAGGTTCCTAGAATTCATCAGAGATAAGCCTGAAGATACACGTCATGAGGAGCTCTTACTGAGTCAAAGAGAGAAACTTTTGCATTGACCCAAAGTGAACATACATCTATGATGGAAGGGTATGTTGTGACCACTATCATATAGATACCAGGTTTCTTCGCAAATAAGAAAGATTTTCCTCATTTTAAAATAGTAATTATACATACACATGAATACATGCTAGAAATTAAATTTGAAAACTTCAAACTACATATGCCTGTACAACGATAGTAACACTTTGTCCTGGATTTGTTAGAAATTGAGGAATAACCACAGACTTCACTTTTTAAATGACTAGTTTTGAATGTGCATTTGCATTTTAATTAAGTTTTAAAAGTTAGCATACAAAGTAATACATTAATTATGACAGTAAGTTTTAAAAATTAGCACACAAAGTAATATATTAATTTTGATAGTTTCATATGTTTATGTCAAGATACATTATTCTTATTCATCTTCTTCCTTCATTGCATTTCTTCACCCCCAAAGTCTTCCAATTGCTAGTCCCCTCCCTCCATGAACATAGTCCCCATGTCTTCTTTCAAGTTTCATTGTCTTCTTTCTCCTCTTCTCACAAGAGAGCATCCTGTTCTCTCATGATCCCCTTTCTAGCTCCATGAAAAATCTCTCTTTCCTCATACTTTTATTTTTATGAGTATGAATGTTTTATCTGCATGAACATATATGTACCACATGCATGAGTTCCTGCAAAGGCTAGAAGAGGCATTAGAACCCCACCAAATGCAGTTAGATAGTAGAAAGTGCTCCTAATAGCTGGCCCACCTCTCTAGTCCGTAGCTGTCTATGTCAGTGGTTCTCAGCCTTCCTAATGCTGCGACCCTTTAATACAGTTCCTCATGGTGTGCTGACTCCATAAAATTATTTTTGTTGCTACTTCATAACTGTACATAATTGCTACTGTTATGAATTGTAATGCAAATATTTTCAAAGATAGAGGTTTGCCAAAGGGTTTATGACCCACAGCTTGAGAACTGATGAGCTATATGCACACACACACACACACACACACACACACACACACACACACACACACATAAAATGATGTTTGAGGAAGGATTTAATTATGTAGCCCAACCTGGCCTCAAATTAATGATCTTTCTGACTCAGTCTCCCCGGTGCTGGGATTACAGGTATGTCACCATACTGGCATCTTATAAAAGTATTTTGATGGAAAATTTTCTAAAATTCATCACTTATATTTGTTCATAAAAATTTCTCCTTTTCACTTTAAATAGATGAGATGGCATAGTGTCTTATGGGAGAAGCCTCAGAACCACTGTTAGAAGCATAGCAGCCTGCCGCTGCCTTCTACACACATATTTACATGCTGTAGCTGACAGTTCTTCTTAGATGTTTAAAACTATTTGAAACAATATATGCAGAGGAAGTTCTGGTCTTCCTGTCTGATATCCAGCTGCTCCTCTTTCCTCTTCCGTCTTTCCCAGTGGTGACCTGACCCTGCCGATGTTTCAGGATAAAAACAGTAACTCTTTTATGACTTATCTTTTTGTCATGACCACAGATTCGGTCAGCTGCTCTTTGAAGAGAATCTTTGCTTTTTGTTTGTGTTGGTCTCTTCCTTGTTCTCTTCCTCAGGTCTTTCCCGCTCTTCTTTCAGTCTGTTCTTCACACAGCCATCTGTCCTGCAGACACAGCTATTCCCTTACCTCTTAAGTTAGGGCATTACAGTAATCACCAAAAACCCTCCAAGATTTTCTATCTCACTCCAAGTGAAAGCCTCGGTCATTACAGGAGCCTGAAAAGGACTATCTCAAGTCTTCTCTCTTCCCACTCTCCTCCCTTCCCAGTCTGGGCCAGCTCCACTGCTGCTTGCTGCTTCCTTCATGAGGAAGGCATGCTCACATCTCAGAATGGTTGCCCCGCGCCTTCCTGCTGAAATGCTTTTTCCCCTCACAAACACACAGAAGTGTTCTTGACTCAGCTGCACCTATCTCAGAGAAGCCAATCCTGATGATCCTACTTAACACTGCAGCCTTTCCCACACCTGGTGCTCCCTCCCCGAATTTCTCCATGGCACAGGCTCTTTCCGCTCTCACTGGGATTCAGTTTGACCAGGTAGACATTTTCTTTTTCAGCACAGGGAATGCTGCCTGGTCTAAGGTAAGGACACACTATGTGCTGAATGAACTGAATGAATGGCAAACATATAACTAATCTATTATTTCATCTATGTCCAAGGAACAGCTCTGTGAGGGACAATAATGCTCAATACTTGAGTCAAGTGTGGGTTCAGGCCACTGACATCCTTTCTCAGAACATACCAGGGTCACTATAGACCTTACCCGGTTCCTCTTCTCCTTTCTTGTGATACTGTTGTGACTCTTTTGGTTGTCTTTCACTTGACTATCAAAGTCTGTTAACAGCCGTGTCTTTAGTTTGCCCTTTTCCAAGCTATCAACCACATGTAGCAAAGTCAATTTCTTTGAGACACTCACAACATACTGGTAGTGGGTTAAAACCACAACTTATCTACTATCTTACTTAACCTTGATGTCATCATTTAATAGTCCTGAGCCTCAGTTGCATTATCTGTAAAATGGGGTTTATAATAGAACCTATCTCTCATGATGATTATATAAGACGTACGTTCTTTGGGTTAGTAATTTCCTTATTTAAACACTTGGAGACATTATTTTTGGCTGTAAGGTCAAGTCTTAATTTTTTTTGTGTGAGGCACACAAGACCAATGATGAATTTTTCAAAGGGTTGTTAGACCTATGCAATTGCTGTTGAATTCTTGAGCATTTTTTTTTTTTTTATTAGAACTGAGTAGTTTCTGGAAGGGCTGTGACACTTGGTAACTCTCATTCATACTCTGTAATGAACTGTCACAGTTTGGTTCAGCTGGCTCCTTTTCATCCCATAGGCATAGCAGGTCATTCAGACATTTGATCAACAACCTTGTTTTTTATACATCCAAGCACCCCAACTCAAAGACCTGCCATACTGTGTTGTACAATTAGTTTTGCATTTCCCCATTCCACTACTTGGACTGTATCATACAATATAGTCAGCATACATGCAGGAGCTCAGTGAGAGTCAGCTAGATAAATGAGTAAAGCTTCCTATTGTTAGAGACAGGGTCAGAGCATGGATCTTAAACTAGTATCCTTCTGTGGTAGTTTGAATGTAATTGGCCCCATAAGCTCATAGGAAGTGGCGTTATTAAGAGGCGTGGCTTTGTTGGAGTAGAGGTGTCCTTGTTGGAGGAAGTGTGTCATTGTGGAGGTGGGCTTTGAGGTCTCATATATGCTCAAGATAATGCTCAGTGAGACACACCATTTCCTGTTGCCTGCAAGATGTAGGACTTCGAGATACTTCCAGTACCATGTCGGCCTTCATGTTACCATGCTCCCCACCATGGTGATAATGGACTGAAATTATGAACTGTAAGCCCTCACCTCAATTAAATGTTTTCCTTTATAAAAGTTGTCATGGTCATGGTGTCTTTTCACAGCAATAGAAACCATAACTAAGACACCTTATAACTAACCCACCCATTCCCTCACTTAGCGTCAGCTCTGCATCTGGGGAGGCCATTAAATAGTAAGTAGCCTCTACAACCCATCAGGCAATCTTTTCTGCTTCTTACAGTTTTCCTAACCTTCCCTCGGGAAGGCAGAGACTTTCAGGCTTTGCTTGCTTCTATCTGCAGCCTTTGGCCACACTTCCTACTGTCTTCCAGTCTGCTCCTGCCTAAGAAACCACGTTTGTCTGGGAGAAGGGGCAGGAATGCGTGTGAGGAGGAAACGGGCTCTGGCGGATGCCTTTGGAAGCACTAAGGTCAGCTCCTGAAAGTCTTTCATGGCTTCTCTGCCTCTTGCTGTTTACACTAACGTGCTGGAAACATGGATATCTCAGTTATGGTTGCTTGTTTCCGTTTCTCTTCAGGTCCCCAGGATGGGCAATGAATCACCCGTATGTTTCCTCGAGTTGACTTCCATCAGGGTTTGTTTGAAATCAGATAAACATGACTTTGGCCTGATTGTAGCTGTTTGGTTAAATGTTAAAATTCTATGGTTATTTTGTTTTGCGATCAACACAATCTAGGCTTTTTATTATACCAACGATAGGGTCAAAGGTCAACATTCTTCAGTAGATCTGAATATGAAAATCATGTCAAAAATTAAGGCATTGAGTTAGCTCCTTGTTTTGGCAAGAAGAATCCTGTTCAGGGTTGGAGACTTTGTAAAGGAAAGGATGGATTCATATCTTCTTTTTTAATTAAAATTTTTTCAGATATATTTTTATTTTATATTGTTTTGCCTGCTTGTATGTACATGCACCCAGTGCATTCTTGGTGTCACAGACGTCAGAAGATTCCTGGAACTGGAGTTACAGGTGGTTGTGAAACCCCATGTGGGTGATGGGTCCTCTGAAGCAGCAGCAAGTGCTCTTAACTACTGAACCACCTCTCAGACCCTGATTAATTTCTTCATAGCATTTACTACCAGGCTTCTTAAAAAAATTTAAAAAGTTTATTTATTTATGTCATTTGTATGGGTGTTTTGTCAGCGTACATGTCTGTGCACTGCGTATTTTGTGTTCAGAGGCCAGAAGAAGGTATCAGATTCCCCTAGACCAGTGGTTCTCAACATGTAGGTAGTGACCCCTTTGGGGGTTGAATGACCCTTTCACAGGGGTCACCTAAGACTGTTGGAAAACACAGATGTTTACATGATTCCTAACAGCAGCAACAGCATAGTTATGAAGTAACAAAGAAAGGGTCACCACAACATGAGAAACTGTATTAAAGGGTCACAGACTAGAAGGTTAAGAAGGACTGCCCTAGACTCAAGATGGTTGTTAGTTGCTACATAGATGATGGGAAACAAATTAGAGACCCCTAGAGAGTAGCCAGTGCTCTTAAACCACTGAGCACCGCTCTAGCTCTATTCCCAGATTTCCTTAAGCTATAGTCAAGTTAACTCCCCTCTGTCCTTTAAGACTCCCATGAGACAGACTCCATATACTTAAAACTACAAAGACGTTCTACTTGATTATACTTGGAAATTAGGGCTTCCTTAATATTTAGTCTAAAGTCATGTCCAACGAAACCAGCCTGTGGCTTACCTATTTCTTCAACAGAGAAACACTTTTCGTCCAACAAGTCACCATTTGTAGTTAGCTTGATACAGTAGGGTATCCAAATGGAGGTATACGAGGAGTTGAAGTAACAGCTGTTTTTTCCAGCAGAGACATAATCAGGGCATTCTTTCCACTCCTGGGACCATTCATGAGCGATTCTGAAATGGAGGGTAAAAAAGGATTAATCATTCCCCAAATTATACCTGCCATAGCTTTAGTCAAAGCGAGGTGTCTGGCCGCCAGAGTCAGTAAGCTAAGACACAAATACCTGATGGCATTAAATTTTAACATTTCAGAAGTACCATTTCTAAGAAACATCACATCTATAGAAGTCTGAAGATTGTCAGGAGCCTATACGGTATTAAATAAAAACGTCTGTTAATTGAATATATATGCCGTGAGTTCCCAGCTGGTAGAGCCAATCATTCCTCGGCGACCCAATCAATGGGTTAATCATAATTTGATGGCATTATTGGAGTGGTAGAGACCAAATGTGGGGCTGGTGAGGAAGTGGGACACTGGGGATGTAACTTTGTAGAGTGTTATCTCCTTGCTAGCTCCTCCCCCTGTCCATCTCTCATCTTCCTCCACAGCATGAGCCAAGTACCCTCTTGTATGGCCACTCTGATTTTTTTGTCTTCCCACAGGCCCATAGCAGCATACTCAGGGGACCAGACTTCAGTTCAGGTTCACCCTCTGCATCTGTAGACCCAAGCCAATCCCTCCTCCTTCAAAGTGTTTCTCTCACGTATTTGCCACAGTGGCAAGGATTGACAGACACAGGTGGGGTGATTCGTTGTCTCTCCATTTTATTTACTGGTCTGTCTCGGTTGAGGGGAGGGTTTACAGGTGAAGTGGACACAAAGCCATGGCACCTTTGATTAAGAAAGAAGCTTGCTGGCTAAGAAAGCAGGGGCTGAGGAGATGCTTCAGTTGGTAAAGCACTTGCTGTGGGAACACACGGAGACCTGAACTGGATCCCAAGAACCTGTGAAGATGCTGGGTGAGAAGGAAAGCACATGGAATACCAGTGCAGGGGGAGGTAGAGACAGGAACATCCATCCTCTCAGCCAGCTAGTCTAGCCAAACAGGCAAGCATCAAGGTTCCGTGAGAGACCCCAGCTTAAAAATTAAGAGGTGGTAAACAACTGAAGAAAACACCTGACGTCAACGTCTGCCCTTTACATCACACACATATTTAATACACCTGTGTACAAACGTGCACAGATGTAAACATTTACACACATGCGCACACGCAGTGACAGGTGTGACCGGGCAGGCACAGGTGCTGGGGTTAGCAAACTAGATGTGGGTGTTTGAGACTTTTCCCACCGCAGGGTGGTACTGGCAGCCGTGGGCAATGAGAACACGGGCTTGGGGGGAGGCACGGCCTGGAAGGGAGGAATGAAAAGCCCCAAAGACACATTTACATTTCCGTCTTAACAGCTGCTTCTCAGGCTCGTCATTTGGGACCAGGGATTTCTGTAGAACCAGGGCCCGCTGAGACAGCTGCTCATCAGCTGTTTGAACACACTTGGGATTAAAAGAGCAGAGACTCCAGAATCGGAGACGGTCAACGGTTGCTCAGATTCTGACTGGGATTCTTAAAAGCTGCATGTCCTTAGATGACAAGGAGAGTCTTCCTTCTATGATTGGGAAATTAGGTGGAGAAAGGCGAAGGAAGGATGAAGTGTCTTTGTGCATGCACACGCGTTGTCTTTGGTGCGACAGCAAAAGATCAGGGGTAGGTGACGCACTGAGTGGTGGCATTTTTGTTTAATCTTGACATTCAAACTAAGGGTGAATTAAAGATTTTTAACAAAATTGCCCAGGAAATTTGGCATCCATATAATATCAGAGAAGATATCAAGTGTATTATTAATATTACGTAACCGATGGTGTCCATTTGAAAAAGTGAGTCTCAGGATGGCGCAAAGATTCAGGGCAGCCAGTGGTCAGCGGGTCTGCGTTTATTGTAAGGGGCCACCTAGCTCTGCTGTGCCTCACAGTTTCTGGACTTTGGCAGTGTTGGGAGCCTTGTTCCGGGGAGCGTATTTGTAAAACCCTGGTTAGGTTTTCTAAATCCATCTGCTCCTCAGGACCCAGCACGTACAAGAGTTAATCTGGATGTGAAGTGTGATGGACCAGGAATAGCTAGTTCACACAACTCCCAATCTCACGCCCTTCCCTTCTCTCTTTTGTTTTTTGAGACAGGTTCTCTGTGTAGTCACAGCTGTCCCAGAACTTGCTTTGTAGACCAGGCTGGCCTTGAACTCAGAGACCCGCCTGCCTCTGCCTCTTGAGTGGTGTGGCTAAAGGCATGCACCATCACACCTGGCTAACGTGTCTCTCTTAAACTAGTAAATCTAAAAGCCAAATAACCTCATGACACAGGAAGTCACCCCTCTTCCCTGTGTTCTACACATGACGTAAGACAATCTAAGAAAGCTACTTTATTCTTAGCTCTCAAAGTAAAGTTCTTTAGGTTTGCCCCCAGACTACCTTGTAATACGAATAAGGACCATAGGAGATTTCATGAAAAATAAAAACAGAGAGTGAAAGCAGCATTTTCTCTCTAAAGGTTTGGATTGGAGTAAAAATAAAGAGTGGAAAAATCATAAAAATAAAACCAGATTCCGGGACCACAAACTTTAAATAATTCTAAGTAAGGGATGCCAACTGTTGACCACTACAGCCAGCTCCTTCTCCCATGAGCCACTGGATCATCTGGAGTCCTTGAACCCGCAGGACATACCTCCCACCTCTCTCTGGCATAAACTTTGGGGAGGGACAAATCCAGCCAACCCCCTCAGACAAAGG
This sequence comes from Peromyscus leucopus, assembly GCF_004664715.2. Lineage (NCBI taxonomy): Eukaryota > Metazoa > Chordata > Mammalia > Rodentia > Cricetidae > Peromyscus > Peromyscus leucopus. The sequence goes on along the minus strand of NC_051072.1, from coordinate 28,898,314 downwards.
AGCCAGATTAATCGTCACCTTACACCCCCGTGAACTGGGTCTCAAATCCTTTAGGAGGAAGTGTGATGATACAAAAAAAGAATTTGAATTAAAACAAATGGTAAAAAGATGAAAACAATGAGGTTGATATTGACCAGCTCCAATGGGATCCCACAAAGTCTCCACCAAGCTCTGCCATACTCGACAGTGCCGATTTCTGCCATGCCTCTGATGTGCATTCAAACTGAGTCCCCTTCAAGTGCAGAGGCTAGATTTGGCAGTCTCTCCATCACAGGGCGTCAGGGACTGTTCTGAATCAGCTGCTTTCATAAGCCGGGACCATCTCCTCTGCCAGCTTACCTGGCTAGGATCGGGTCCAAGCAGAACACAGGAGTGCCTGAGCCCTTCTATCTTGTTGACAGCCCAACATGCTTAGACTCTTGTATGCTTTGGATTCCAAGAACAGCCCAGTGACCCGAAGGCTGGTCACACACCACCACATTTTTCTATTTTTTTCCCCTGCTCCACAAACTACAGTGATGAATTAAAGCATGTTGCAGTGTTGTGTGTCAGGGGTGAGAGGCATGATTCTACAGTTTCAGGAGCTGCCTAGGAAGGAATACTCAGAAACAATCATGAGAGTCGGAAGCACCCCCTGTGCCGTTGTCTCTGGATAAGTGGGTGCCGAGAGTCCACGGGTCAGGGCAACCTCATTCTGATCTCCTAACCCTCAATTGTACCCTTCTCAGATAAACAGGGCTGAGAGCTTATGTGGTTTGGCTAGGATATTCAAAGTATTTATGTTTTTGTAGAGAAAACACAAAATCCTGATTTGTGGAGTTTGGCTTGGCACTTGGTCATGAGTTTGTGTTCATGGTACTTAGGGAGGTGTGTATACTTTTCCCTGGGAGTCTAGGTTCCACTGGGGCTAAAACAAGGACATTCTCTTGAATATGTCTGAGAGTTTCCCTTCCCCTGGTCACACTTGTAGCAAAATACTTGTTAGTTCCCAGGCTGAACACAGAATGGGATGCTGGGAGAATGGGATGTGTGGAGGAGGCCTGCAGACCCAGTTACTGTGACTGGTGGAAAAAAGCTGGAGACAAGTGTGTTTGGGAGGGCTTTGTATCTCTGGGTTTATCTTTTGGCTCACAATTAAGGTAGGTGACTACTAGGAGGGTGGGAAAATCATTGTCCAGGAGTGGAACTAGTTCAAGACGTTCTCCCATCGGTTCTTGGATCAGTTTGGTCAATGGTGACTGTCTGAAAGTTTCTCCTTTGTTTTGATGGCTCTAGCTGTCTGAGCTGCTGGAGCAAGGTGCAAAAATGGCATCTTGTGAGTTTCTCTCCCTTTTCATTTTAGAAATAACAGAATCAATTCATACATATTGAAAAGTGTTCCCAAACACCTTAGCTTCATGTCTGGGAGAGCATCTATCTGTCTGCCTGCCTTTACTTCATTTATTGGCCCATACTTGTCTACAGTATCAATCTCAAGGTAAATAAGTAGTGTATTTGTTGCTAAAATACCCCATCTCTGTGTGCTTTTGGGGATAGGGTATTCTGTGATGCTGCTCATAACTAGAGGGTGGATAGGGCCAGTTTTGGTTATTCACTTACAGTTTTTGTTATCTATAAATCGAACACTCAGGTGGGCATTAGAAAGTTCTTATAGTCTACCAATAATCACAAGCAGTAAGGAATCAAAAAACCACTTCTATAGCTCAGGAATCTGGAAATCTACATCATTATTATTTTAAATTATTATTATATACTAATACTAAGAAAACACTGCTTATTTATTTATTATGTACTTATTATGTAAAGTGCACTGTGCCATGCATTTTTCTAGCTAAGAAAAATCCTCATAGACAGTTATGAGCTAAGTCTATTATTGCCCTCCTAGAAGTGAGGTGGCAGAGCTGTGCCCAGCTCAACTAATTTACTGTTACTTGGTGAGCAAGGGCAGAAGCCAGGAGGGACCATGGGATACTGGCTCTGACTAACTGTCCCCTACATCTTCCTTCCCTTTCCTGTCATCTCTGGGGTAGAAAGTGTCATTCTCCGATCTGTGGATGAGAATCTAAGACAAAGTACCATCACTATCCCTGCAGCTGGTCTTAAGACTCTCTTGGGGTTTGTGTAGAGAAGAAGAGACAAGGAAGTGTTTAACTGTATCATTTCAAAAGGTGAAAGGTGCAGTTTCATTCTGTAGCACAGTAGGGTAATTAATTATAATTGTCAGTGATTAATTATGTATTTCAAGGTATCTAGTAGAGAGGATTTTAGATGGTACCAACACAAAGAAAGGATAAATTCCCGAAGTGATGGATACCTCAATTGTCCTGGTTTGATAATTACACATCATAGAGATGTCACAGTGTATCCCATCAATTATACTTTTATTGTGTGTATTAAAAGTGGTAAAAGAGAAAAGGAAGAAATTGCAGTGGAATGAAACTCAACTACTGGGCAATGACCAAATTTCTAGATGCTTGTTTTCCTTGTCTGGTATCATTCTAGAGGACTGTGGATTAAAAATGAAAGAGCAAGTCCCCTCACTTAGTAAAATTAATCTAAGACAATGGCCTGTTCTATAGAAAACCAATGAAGGCTTTTAAAGCATAATTTTTCAAAAACACAAAGTAAGATTCAGTTTTCTTCCCTGGCCTACAAGCATTGGCACAGTCCCCGAGTATCTAATCCCTTCCCAAGTTTTCGGTCTCATGCCATCTGTACAGGCTCTTCTGAGTCTCAAACATGCCACCATGGCCTCAGGGCATCACACTTGCAATTTTCCTTGCCTCCACAGCCTTTCCCTCACACACATACACAGTATCTCTCACTTCGTTTCTTTCCCCGATTTAACACACTGCACTAGAGAGGTCCCTGAGACCTCCTCAGCTCCAGTAACCTTCAAGCCTCTGCACTTAACCACGCATGCTCACAGGCATGCCCACATGCTCTCACTCATAATGTGAATCGCCCACATCCCTGCTCCCCACATGAGACACACTGACAAATGGAGAAAAGTCAGAAGGGCATGAAGCCTTCACCTTCTAGCATAGAACAGCTGTATAGATCCTGGGATCTTTAAGTCATGATGGTCTCCTTCCGTCCAGTAGCATGAAAAGGTCTCCAGTTCAGGCGAACGGCATGAGGTGAATCGAGGCTTCCCAGAAGAATCTGCAGAAGAAGAAGAAAAGGCAAGCATGAAATCAGGAGGGTCATGTGATGTTCCCGCGAAACACACTTATGAAGTGTGTAAAGAAGGAACCACTTGGGTAAAGCCAGCCTATCCCCTATCCTATCTAGGAGGTGATGCTAACATTTGGAAAAGCTGTTTTCCCGGCTCATCGTCTCAGCATCTATCACCAGTTTCAAACTCAAACAGTTGTGCCTTCATTTCCAGCATCATTCCTTAGGGCCTGTTTAAGATCCAGCCCAGGAGAAAGGGATTGGGGGACTGGTAGTGCATTTGGAAAGCATGCTCAGGACTAAAAGCGAGACAATGGGCAGAGAGGGGAAAGGCCCCAAGGAACAATGCTTATGCCTAAAGGTGGTATTATAGCATCCCTGAAAAGAGTGTTGCAATTGATAAGAGTTCAACTGTTGTCCCCAAATTAATTCTCACATGTACGAATGAAAATGCCCCACATTCTGAAGAAACTTTAGCATTAACACCATTTGTACTCAAAGATCTTGAAATAGCATACCTATACCTATTTCTTCTTTGGAGGCATTGTGTGTGTGTGTGTGTGTGTGTGTATGCATATGTGTATACACATACATGCGAGTGTGTTCAGTAGCATGTGCCTCAGGCATACACCTGTGTGTGCATGCATGTGTGCATGCATAGTTTGTGTGTGTGTGTGTGTGTGTGTGTGTGTGTGTGTGTGTGTGTGTGTAGGCCAGAGATTCACATCTGATTTTCTCTTTGGCTCTTATCTCATGTTTCAGACAGGGGATCTCACTGAATTTTGAGCTTGCCATTTAGGCAGGCTGACTGGCCAACAAGGCCTAGGAATCCATTTGCCTGCCTCCCCAGAACCCTAGTGTTAGAAATATGTACCACAGCCTGACTTTTATGTGGGTGCTGGGGATCCAAACTCAGGTCCTCATACCTCACACTTTAACCACTTGGCAATCTTCTCAGACCCCAAAATATTCATTTTAAAAATGAGGATTCCAGGATATGAACTTGGGAGAGAGATGGATAATAAGTTGAAGCAGGGCCAGAAGGAGCTGGTGGCAGGGAGGGATTGGGGATGGATACCCCTAAGACTCATTGTATATGTGCATGGAATTAAAAAAAAAAAGAGTAAAAACACAAACAAAAGACGAGGATTCCCATTTAGACTACATCTTTATTTTAGTTATTTTTACTAGTTACTATTATATTAGCACTTTACATACATATTTCATTTAGTAGTGACTACGGATTACCTTTTGCTATCTGAAAAAATTCCAGGGAGGGGGGAATGATAAGTTTAGACATCCTCTTAATTCAGCTCTGAGAAATCAGTAACCTGGAAACCTCCAATCTTCCACAATGGAACCAAATGAGATGTTTTAAAAATATCTCTCTGCTTACTTCTAGATATTTGAATTTCTTTGGGGTACAGACAGTCAGAGAGTGTGATTGTTAAAAGTTCCTTACATACTTGCAATGTATATTCCAGTTTGAGAACCACAGCTGCAGATAAACACATATGTGAGACCCCAAAATGCAGCTTTTGCATAGTAACATTCACTGGACTGTTCCAGCAAAGATATGTATCAGCACCTGGTGTCCACACTGAGAAGCCTTGTTCAGGATGGCATTTTCATCTCAGAAATGCTTCTTAGAATAACACATCATGAAAAGTGGGAGTAGGAAAGGTATTTAAAATCTTTATGCAGAATTGTATATCTAAATGATACACTTGTCTTTACATACCCAGACAGAGTATACACTAACAGTAAAAATCAAGAAGTTATAGTGCTATTTCTATTATATTTATTTAAGAACTTCAAGGAGAGTTATACCAAAGTTTTTAAAAGTTGATGAAGCTTGATATTGTAAAAAAAAAAAATGCTTACACTGTTGGAGAAACAATGCTGCTTATAATGTGTTACATCAACAATACCATGATTGATTTGCAGGTCAGATGGGCTACACAGCTTAAGTGAGCTTCCTCCACAACTGCCTGTCGGCTCTCCCTTTGGAGGAAGATGATCTCCCAGACAGTCCACAGAGGGGGCACAGCAAGCAGCTGTTACATTGAAGGATTAATTTCCAGAGATGCTTTTCTATACTTGCCTCACAACGCAGCAGAAACAAATTCCAAATGAAATAGTAGCACATACTTTCCCAAAGTCTGCTTGGGATCTGAGGCTTAGGGAGAAGGAAAAAGAAGATCTCAAGGAAGAAAGGAAGGCAGGGGGAAAAAAGTCTTTGATGAAGAAGGGTGGTTTTCCTCTGAGGAAAACTCTCTACCAAACCATATCTTGAAAACTGTCCATCTGCTTCCAACCATCTAACACTTATCACCTCTTAACACACGGTAGAAGATTGAGCTATCTTTCATGGGGGTGGCCACTTGAAGGGAAAATCTTTCTCCTTGATTACAGTGATTTCAACCAGTCGACAACTTCCTCTTGATTTAGGGTGACAGTGGATAAACCATAAGGCAAGCAAGAAACAAAACAAGACAAAAGTAACCCGGCCATGGTTGCTCGTCACCAACTGATTGTCGGGCCCCATTGTTGAAGACAACACATACATATCTCATGGAACAGGGAGCCACCGAGCTGGTGCCTAACTTGAGCCTTCATCCTACTGACCAGTGTTTATGGTACTCAAAGGTACTCTGCACTCTACCAGAAGAGAAAAGCAAACACCAATCCAGCTACAAATGCTTCAGTATACAATGGTGACTTGGCTGCGTGATACCTACATGATTTATACCATAATCATGGTACAAATATTGTGGAATTAGCCACCCTCTCTGTGCTTAGAGCCAAGGCCCACTCCTTAAGATGGAACTCATGTTTTATACAATATGGGCAGCATGGGTGGCTAAGAACCTGAGACTAGATAGGCTGTGGATCTAGGAGAAAATTAAATACTATTTTTCTGCTAAAGGAACACAGCTACGAAATGACTCCTAATGACATTCTGTTAAACCCATAGATCAGTATCTCATTTAGCCATCATCAGAGAACCTTACACCCTGCAGTAGAGAGGAATTAATACAGAGACCCACAACTGGAAAATATGCAGAGAGTGAGAGACTTTGGAATATTCAGTTCTAAATGGGATGCCTTCATTAAATCCTTTCCCTCAGGGCTCTGAGAGCTGTGTAGAAGGGGAGGCAGAAAGATTGTAGGAGCCAGTGGGGATGGATGACACCAGGCAAACAGTGTCTTCCAGACACAACAGTACTGATGCACATGTGAACTCACGGAGACTATGGCAGCATCTACAAGGCCTGCACAGATCTAAGCCAGATGTGGTCCCATTGATGAGAGGGGAAAGTGGACATAAGCTCCCACTCCTAATCAAGAAACGGTCTTTAATTTACAACTGCTTGCAAAGGAAAAATCTCTTCTTTTCAGTGGAGTCTCACCAAACATACAAACCATACTTAAAAGAAGGCCCCATGTCCAACAGTGGATGCCCAACCCCAAATTAACTCAATTGCTTTTTGGAGATTTTTTTCCATCTCATATTTCTTTGTTTGGGCATTTTCCCCTTTGCCAGTCTTTTGCCTGTATATTATGTTGTGGGTTTTTTTTTTGGGGGGGGGGAGTAGTGTTGCATGTATGTGTATGCATGTGTTTCTCCTGTTTTATTTTTTAAAATTCTGTTATTGTGATTTCTTTTTGTTTTTTCTTGTTTGTTTTCTAAAGAGAGACAGAAAGCAGGCATGGAGTTGGATGGTGGGGAGGATCTGGGAAGAGACAAGGGAGGGGAAACTGTGATCAGAATATATTGTCTGAAAAATTTTTATTTCAATAAAAAGATATCATTCCTTAACATGATCAAGAAAAAAACTAACAAATTAAACTTGTACAAAGATATACTGGAAAAAAATGGTTTTAGGGATGGTGCTCACTGGTAGAGCCTTTCTTAACATGTGTGAGTCCGGAAACAGATTCTCAGCACCACTAAAAGAAAATATAGATAAATGATCTTCAAATACGGCTTCCATCTTAAATGCTGAAAGAAATTATAAGATCAAATCAATGTGTGTGATAATAAAGCATGAAAAATGAGGAGGGAACTACTAACAATCATAAGAATACACCAGACAAAATGGCTCTGGGCCCATTACGGTAAACTTGGGTTCTGACAAGGATCCTGTGTGTAGCCGGTCAATCTCCCTGCTCTTCAGAATGAGTGAATGATTACCTCTGAATGTAAGCCAGAGTGAGGAAATACTGTCAGCTGAAACGGTTTCATATGTTGTGAGGATTGCATAAGCACACAGGTTGAGGCCAAGTGTGGTGAAATTGTAATGTTCTTTCCACAATGTAATAAACAAGAGATGGCGGCTCCAGCTGAGAGACCGTCCACTTCCTTGTCTGCGCTTCACAGGGTCTGGATGAGGTTTAGTGGAACTGAAGGGGGAGGTGACCGTATACTAGTCATTAAGTGGTCTCGAAGGTCATGTGACAGCTACTGCCCCGCACAAGAAACAGGTGTTATAATCTTCACCATTTGTAGGTAAGGAAACCGAGGGGCAGTGAAGTAAAATAACAGGACAGAGGTCACTTCGCTAAGTGTCACAGCCCTGATTGTCACCAAGCAGTTGTCTCAAAGTCTTTATTCTCAACCATTACACCCATGGCTTTCAAAGTTTTAAAAAGTGACCCCTGGGAAGAAGATTTTTTTTTTTACATAATTTCCCTATATGTATTTATGCATGTTTTCTATATGTACATGTATATAAAATGAAAATGTCTCACAACTATGATTCTCACTGTATTTAATAAATTCTGACTGTATATTGTTATATAGCATACATATTTATTTATAATGTATTTATACACACACTATATACATATGTACAATGCTGCTTGCAACCTTGTAAACTGATTTACTAATGGCTCACCACTTTCACTTTAAGAAATAATACTTATGAAGCTACTCTTCCTTCTATGAAAGTTGAAAATTAATTTTGGCTTGTGATTCTTTCAAAATAAGGCAAGAATGTTTCCTTTGCTGGCATGTGCCTTAAGAACTATTCTTGAAATTATTTTTTTTCTAAATTGTATTAAAAATCTTCATTATCTTTAATAAAACCTACCTGACGTCAGGGGACCTTTTGGATGACTTTGCATGGGGATCAGAAGTTACCATGGTGACTTATGCTGTGACTGTAAGGACTGCTGGGGAGACCAGCCTACACTGAGTAGCTTCAGCTTAGCTGGTGATATCCATGCTTTCACAGAGGCTCTGTACAGGTCCCATACAGTTATTTCACTAGAATGGCATTATCTATTAAAAATACTAATAATTCTTTGTCTCAAGGGCCATCTTGACAATCGATGGAAACTACCAGGAAGTAATTCGCTGATGCTAGGTAGAGGCTGACAGCATCAGTTTGGGTTCTAGACACCTGGGTTTCATACCCACTTCCCCCATTTACAATCTTTGAAACTTTAGATTACTTAACCCCTGTTCACTAGTTAAATGAGGCTAAAACAGTGTATTACAGGGTCATTGAAAAGATGAGCTGACACATGCCAAGCTCTTGGGATAGTGATTCATACAGAATAAGCATTCCATAAATGTTCACTGTGACTACAACTTTGAGGTCAATTGTGATGATCACCTTATGAATCATTGACTGTTGGTGTAGCAAATCATGACCATTGTTAAGCCTGAAATTCATCCCATTATCAAGTAATTTTGTACTGTGAAACCATGGAATTAAGGTCCACTGACACTAGATGCAACATGTGAAGAGTATATGGTATACGAAGTGTATATGGTATGGTCTCAGCTTTGCTCTCACTGTTTGGAGAGCCCCCGGACTATGCTACTCACGGGAGTCACTCAATTTTTCATAACTTTTTTGGTTTTACAGAATTCTCCATAGTTTAGTTCTTTTAGTAATTGTGGTCAAACTCAATTTACTCTAATTTCCAATGCTTGGGCAGAATCACTTGTTTTCTTCTCTTCTCTTTTTTCTCCATAGCATTTGTCTGGTGCATTTATTTACTCATGGCTCTCACATTATTACAGTTAATCATCTTGGACACAGTGCCATATACTTCTGTTTAAAGTTTTTATTTTGTTCTAGATTTCAGGTTTTTAGCCTATCATTTCTCTGAAAAGGATAGTGACTGTGTGTTATTCATCTTTCTTTCTCTGCAATAAAATACTCCAAGTTAAAAATTGTAAAGAGGAAAAATTATTTTGGCTTAAATTTTTGGAAGGCTCAATCCCTGACTCATTGGGCCCACTCTCTTGTGCCTGTGGAGAGGTGGTATATTGGGGGCTGAAAGGCATATATGGTAAGGCAAATCTGCTCACCTCATTGCTAAGAAGTGAAGAAAAAAAGAGATAATGAACCGAACTCTCTCTCTCTTCTTTAATGACAAGCTCCCAATAACCCAAAGATCTCCCACTCTGTCCCACTTCTTTTTTAAAAACCTTTTATTGATTCTTTGTGGATTTCATTTCATGCACCCAATCCCACTCATCTTCCCATCTCTTTGTATCCACCCTCTGCCCTTGCAATCTCCACCTCAAAAGAAAAGAAAATAAACATATAAAAAGTCTCATTGTGAATGCTGTAGTATGTCACAGTGAGTCACACAGTCTACCCTCTAATCCATACATCTTTACATGCAAATGTTCATTGCAATGAGTCACTGGTCTGGTTTGAGTCCTCCAGCTTCTGCCACATTATCAATATTGGATCGCCACTGGGTAGGTCCCACTTCTTAAAGGCCCTATGACCTTCCTAGAGCACCATGATGTGAATCAAGCCTGTAACACGTGATATTTTGAGGGATATTCAAGATTCCCTACTAGCATGCTTCTTGGTTGAAACACTAAAGGCATTATTTCCTTAGTATTCTTTTTTTTTTTCTGTCTGGAGAGGGGATCTATCAAGGTATACACAACAGCCCCAATACTAATTATTTGGAAGATGAAAATAAGAACATACTTTAAATATACATAACTTACTGCAGAACAGACTGAGAAAAAGCCAGTAGAATTACTATACTTTTATTATTTTTTTAAAAAAGTGTATTTTGAGATAAAATCAGTCTATATACCCATTAACTGCTGAATGGATAAGGATAATGGTGTGCATGTACACCATGGAAACTTATTCAGCTGTAAAGAAAAATTAAATCATGACATTTCCAGGTAAGTTCATGGAACTGGAAAAAGTTCTGCTGAGTGAGGCAATCTAGACACAGAAAGACAAACACTGCATGTTCTCTCTCATATATGGCTGTTGGCTTTGATATTTAGATTTATGTGTTTAATTTGGAGTACCCGTAGAAACCAAGAAACCAGAAAGGAACCATTGGGGTGGGGGATGCTTATGGGAAGGTGAATAGTAGAACATAAGTTATTTGAAAGAAGAGAGGTGCTACTGGGGGTGGAAAGGTGTAAGCAAGGATGGGAACAGTAGAATGGGAGAGAGGATAGAACAGGGTTAATCAAAACAAATATTGTATAAAAAAGCCATATGGTAAGCTAATACAAAATGTAAGTTAAAAATTAGAGGAGAGACATACCAGAATTCAAGAGCCAGAAGACAGTGAGAAGGGCTGGGAAATACTCTCTCCTGGTCATGGTATAGTCATTGCCATTATAATTTCCTAGCAGATAATTTTCCTCCACTGAGCATGCACAAAACTGGGCCTGTTATCGGTCATCATGGATTAGGGAGGGATTTATGCGATCATGCCCCTTTCCTATGGACCTATCAACTACTGGTAGATTCTGAGGACAGGGCAGTCATTGTCTTCAGTTGTATACCCATGAGTGAGCCCACTAGGCTCCAGGAAATAGTTCCAAACCCATGGTCACACAGGCAGCCTTGGTAAAACTCAGCAGATCACAAAACAAAACAAAAGATATAAACGTGAGGAAGGCACTTGTAAGGAAGGTTAGTGTTGATAGGAGATGAAGGATAGGAGAGAATAAACATGGGGATAGATTGACTAAAATGCATTGTATGCATGCGTACTGGCTAGTTTTATGTCAACTTGACACAAGTTAGAGTTATCTGAAAAGGGGCTTCAATTAAGAAGATGTCTCCATAAGACCAGGCTGTAAGGCATTTTCTTAATTAGTGATTGATTGGGGAGGGCCCAGATCTTGTGGGTGGGGCCATCCCTGGGATGGTGGTCCGGAGTTCTATATGAGAACAAGTTGAGCAAGCCAGTAAGCAGTACCCCTCCATGGTCTCTGCATCAGCTCCTGCCTCCAGGTTTCTGCCTTGTTTGAGTTCCTGTCCTGACTTGCTTTGATGTTGAACAGTCATATGGAAGATTACCCCAACTGAACCCTTTCCTCCCAAGTTGCTTTGATCATGGTATTTCATTATAGCAACAGTAACACTAGCTAACACAACATTTATAAAATTGTCAAAGAACATATATAATAAAAATAATTTTAAAAAGTATATTGCCTAGCATGCTTTTTTAAGAAAGACAATTAGAAAAGAATTAGCACTGACTTCTGCTAAATTTACTTTCTGGTTGATTAGGATAAAGCTTACACTACCTAATATAATTAAATAATTAATATCTAAAGTAAGAGGTTATAGGAAAATTGGAGACTTCTGGCAGAGATGCGAAGTAGTACAGCCACTGTGGAAAACCAGTTGGATGGTTTTTCAAAAAACTAAATACAAGGTTAGACATAGTGGTACATACTTGTAATCCCAACACTTGGGAGACTAAAGTAGGATTGTGAGTTTGAGGCCAGTCATCACTACACCATGAGACACTGTCTTAAAGCTACACACAGACTCACTGTATGACCCAGCAACACTGCTCCTAGGGATATTATGGCCAACAGAATGAAAAAATAATAATAATACAAAAACATGCATAAGTATGCCCATGGGAGAATGCCATACAGTAGCCTCAAGACTAGGAACAATCCAAATGTTTATCAATCCAAATGAAAAGAGAATACATGGTATGGTCACATATTATATTATTTAGTAATATAAAAGAATAAAGTAATGATAAATGCTACAAACTAGTTGAAACCTGAAAACTGAAAACATTTTGCTTTGTGAAAGTAGCCTGGCACAAAAGATTACCTAATATAGTGTTCATAGAAAGTGTTAAGAGTAGTCAGACTCATAGACAAAAAAATTAATGGTTATCAGAGAGTGAGGCAAATGGGGAATTGGGATTGACTACTAATAGGGTACAGGATTCTTTAGTGAAGTACTGGAACTCTTCTGGAATTAGAGAGTCATGATGGTTATACAAGGTTCAGAATGAATTAAAATCTATTCCCCTTAGCTAAGTACCTATTTAAAATATAAAGGGCAAGAAGTTATAACAAAGTTTATTAACTATAAGGGAACTCCAATTTTCTTATCTTTTAATGTTATTAATACTGGTCTCCCCCATGTGGGGGGGACAGAATTTTGTAATTCATTGTACAAAAAGCACTGCTCAATCCTTGGCCATGTGGAAAGCTCCTCAGTGAGACTTAGCAGAAGAAATTCTAAGCAGGGTTGTCTGGTCCTTTTAAATTCAAATTCCAGGTAAAGACTCCACAGACAGAAATAATACATGTTTGAATTTATTGAAGAATTAAGCAAATATTGATGTTTATGTTACATCCTTTAAAATTCTATTTCAATTGGTAATTTATGGGTCAACAATTTAATTGTCTGGGTATTGGAGTTTTAAATGTATCCCAGTAGCTTTCATAGGTAGCATTTGATGGTTAATTTAGGAACCACTAGATCATATCACCCTTTCCTTTCTGGGAGTTAGAAGGCATTCTGTTTGCTAACACTGGAATCTCATGTCTGGATTTCACACATCAAGTTCTTAGGAATGGTAGGAGAAAGAAGTGTGGGGATATCACAGTGCAAGACAGAAAGTACGACAATGCCTTTGCCAACATTGAGTTGGTGTCACTGAAAACTTGGAATCTGAAGTCTGAGGTAGCCTTATTGCCAGAGGAAAACAGTGGGCAAATGAGTCACCACCACTCCTTGCCATTTTGTTGAGGACATTAATTCAGAATGACAATGATACACCCTGGTATGCTACCCCGTTTCTAAGGCTTAAAGTTCCAAATGCAAAGAGCACACGTTTGTAATGAGCACACGTGATGGTTAGTTTTGAAGGTCAGCATCATCTAGTTTCACCTGGAAAGGGTGTCATTAGGGATTGTCTAGATTAGTTTGGTCTGCAGGGGATTAGCTTGATGTTGTTTGTTGAAGCGGGAAGACCTGCTCACTGTGGGTGGCGCCATCTCCTGGTCGGTCAGGGGATCCTGCACATGTGAGAGTGAAGAAAGCAAGAGGAAAACATGTATATACTGACTCTCTGTGCTTGACTGTGGGTATGACTGGCTGCTTCAAGTTCTCGTTGGCTTGGCTTCCCTGTAATGATGGACTGCAACCAGGAATAATGAGTTAAAATGAACCCTTTCTTTCCTAAGGTGCTATTGTTAGGGTATTTTTTATCACAGCAACAAAAACTAAGACAGCACACGACAAGTTTTTTGGTTTTAGGGTTGAGCTACATGCATTCATTTGTGCATCATTCAACAATCAGTGAGCAATTATTTATGAGTAGGCATTAGATTAATAGCCATAACTCCCTGAAGTAATATATTTAGTTAAAGGATTATGGCAAACCAGACAAAATATTTTCCATAAAGAGGGTGGGTGAAATTCCTGAGGGGGAAGAACCATGAGTCACTATTTCATAGTAAATTCTGCCCTCCATAAATTCTCTTACTCTGTGGAATTACTATCATTTGAGTTACTATGTATATATACATATTTGAAAACTGGTTTATGTGTTCAGCACATTTCTATTATGTAAAAAGAATGACCAATCTGGCAAATACAAAGATATATATCATATATTTAGACATGACCTCCAAATCACAAAAAGAAAAGATTTTTCTTTAGCTTCATTGTTCTCAGCCAAGAGTTCTCAAATAAGGTTCTGCTTCCTTCCAGCAGACATTTGGCAATGGCTGGAGATACGGTGATGCTGACAACTCTTAGAGATGTGGACAATGCACAGGACAGTGAGCATGGCAAACAACAGTCTGGACCAGTGTCAGTCCTGCCTTGTTCCAAACAAGCTACAGCATGAGTTGTACAGAATACTGTTGTTGTTTGTTTTAGCTCTTTTGGGGGGCCCCACTACCTAGCTCCCAAATAAATCACACATGGAGGCTTATTCTTAATTATAAATGCCTGACCTTAGCTTGACTTGTTTCTTGCCAGTCTTACTTATATTATCCCCATCTACCTTTTGCCTCTGGGCCTTTTCCTTTTCTTTTATAAATCTTACTCTTACTCTGTGGCTTGCTGTGTACCTGGGTGGTTGGCCCCTGGAGTCCTCCTCCTTCTCTGGCTACTTCTTTTTTCCTCTTAGATTTCTTCTTCTATATATTCTCTCTGCCTGACAGCCCTGCCTATCCTTTCTCTTGCCTTGCTTTTGGCAGTTTAGTTTTTTATTAGACCATCAGGTGTTCTACACAAGCACAGTAACACAGCTTCACAGAGTTAAACAAATGCAACATAAACAAAAGTAACACACCTAAAAATAATATTTCCCAACAGAACACTTTTCTAAAATTTAAATATGCACACATAATGGAATAAACACCTACCTATCTAAAGTTTCAATCTCTTTTACTCCCTCCCTTATCTAAATTTTGGTTTTTGTTCAACAAAGAAAAAAAATGTTTTGTATTTTCAAGTCCATTGAATATTTTGGGGCAATTCATGTCAGACATTCAATGTTTCAGTTAATTCAGAAGCATGTATGCAGCCTGGTTGTGTGCAAGGCACTCTTAAGTTGCAATAAGAATCACAAAAATAACATTGTATTGAAACTCTGCTTTTGAAGAGCCATAAGCATGTAGATAAAATGATGTATGTCTGTGTGCAGAAGTAGCTAATAATAAAGGTAGTTAAAGGCAATGATAACTTTAGAAAATCAGAGGAAGAAATGGTTACTAAGAACTGAAGGTTGATGTATTGGAGAATAGAAGAAGGTTTCAAAGAAGAGGAAGGGTGGAGTGAATGGCTTTATCTAGTTCCTAAGATGAAGAACAAGCAGATGACCTTTACTAACCAAACATCACTAGTAAGTGGCATGCTAGTTAATTTTGTTCACTTCTGTACCTACTAGATTAGGACCAGCATTCTAGCATGCTCTTTGGCTATCTGTCTATGTACATTAAGATTGAAACCCATGGGACTAGCTTTCAGAGTAGCAAAGGGTACCATGCAAACCCCGAAAGGATGGAGGCAACCAACAGTCCTACTGAGCTGTGACATTCATGAACGACATCAATGATCAGCATGGAACAATACCCCTAAAGGTGCAGTAGTGGCACCTTTAACCAAGAGCTCTCTATTGGCTTAAAACCCGCTCAACAAGAGGGAAACCATGCCTGGTACTGGAATGTTTAGTGCTAGTGAAGTCATTGTTACTAAAAAAAACTACAACCACTTCTTTACTCAACCAGAATAATCCCTAGCAACAATCTATAAGCATTTATCCTTATATCCACAGATAAGTATAGTCTTTACTCCTCATCAAGGAAGCTACTAGTTGCAACAGATCAAGACCACTTTAGAAATCCACAACCAATCAAAATGCAGTTGTGGATCCCAGTCCCAATAAACACATCTACAAAACACCTCCAAACCCAAAGCTCAGTGGATGTTGTAGAGGAGGGGACAGAAAGATGGTAAGAGCCAGAGGATGGGGTGTTTGCTGTGAGAGTGTGTCTCCTAGTAATTTCAGAAGATATACTCATAAAGTCTTTCTATTATGACTGACTGCTCAAACATGAGTTAAACAATGGACATGTCACAGTGGGTGGGGAAAAACCCATGAGGCCTCAACACTACACAGAGAACGGCAGGCAACAGACGAAAGCTGAGAGCAGGAGAGTGGTCTTCCTCAGGTAAGAGCACACCAACTAATTATCCAGTGACAAATGGTCAGCCCTGAAAACACACATACAACTGACATTATACAGACTGAACAGGTTATATTTAGGAATATATATATACATATATATATATATATCTCCGTAATATATAATTAGTATCTGGCATACTAATTCATATAACCAGATAAACATATTAATTATACAATAAATATTAATTAATATAGTAATATAAAGATATAGCCCTAAATATAATATATATAATATACTATAAATATACTATATATTGAGTACACATATATATGCATTCAACAAGAATGAAATGAATAAAGAGGCCATGACTTTGGAGGAGAGTGGGGAGGGGTACATGAGAGGGTTTTGAAGGAGGAACGGGAAGGGAGAAATGTAAATATAATCACACACACACACACACACACACACACACACACACACAACCAAAGTAAAAAGAAAAAAAAAAGATTGAGACTCATGGATCAAGCACATGCCTGCCAGCTCTTTCAAACTGAACTAGTGGGTCTCAATTCTGGCAGCATATTATAATCACTTGGAGTATTAAACACAAACCTTTTGGAGGACTAATTTAATTAGATTGGGGTGATGTCTGAGCATTGGTATTGTTGAAGTGCCCCAGGTGATTGTGATGAGTTGCGGATCACTGAATAGAACAATGAACTTCTATATTACACTGGTACAACAGTGAATTTCTCAAGTGTTTATACTGAAAGCTCTCTCAAACACTGAGTTTTGGCAAAAACAAGCCATATATGGTTGGATTAGCAAGGTGAAGCAGCGTACACTGAATCCTGGGAAGCAGGGGAGGCAAACTCCATGTAACGAGGATGCAAAACTGGCTCTGTGGCCTTCAGAGGGTGACAGCATGCATGACAGCATGCCTCTCTGCTGGCCATGACTGGTCCGGTGACTATCAAGAAGATCAATCAGGTCTTAACTTCCATTTATGTGGAGCAGAAATGCAAGCTCACAGCTGTCTTCTGGGGTTCTCACATTGTAGTTTCTATTCCATGTGGTGTTGGGAGTTCAGCTGCCTAAGCTGTGGTAGTCATGGAACTCAGTGTTAGATTCTCGGATGCAGATCCTGGGAGAAAGGGCAACTCCCAGGCTCCTGCTCTGTGTCAGTCCAAAGGGAAGAGCCATGGTGGCTTTGCCGCAAAGTTACAACTGCCCATAGAGCACATCACTGATACAATCCTGGAAAGACCACAAGCCTGCAAGCCAGTGGGGTTTGAACTTGAGTCCCAACTGTACGACTTGCTAGCAGAATTATACCCATTATTTATAGTCACTGAGAAGTGTGTTAATTTACACTGAGTACTTGACATGTGGCTAGTCTTCAACAAACAACTACTGCTGGTACCAAGGAGAGCAAACACCATTTCTAGTGCATTAGTAGATCCTGATGCCTCTGGGAATTGACCTTCAAAGAAAAATTTGAAACATCTTAGCCAAAAAATGCCTCATAATTAGAATCTGAGTCCTAGACAAGGCAGAGCTCTTCACAGCTAACCACAATGGAAGCTCATTTTCTATTCATGTGTCTAGTCAGGATGCTAAACAAATTTGGGTCAAATTGCCTAGGATCTAACAGAATTTTTACATCTCTGCACGTCTGGCATTTTAGACTAAGTAATCTTTGTTCTCAGTGCCTTCCTGTGCATTTGGGATATTTAACATCATTTCTACTCTCTGCCTACTAGATGCTAGGAGCACTCCATTCTCTCTCTGCGTGACTACCAAATGTCTCCACATGCCCAGAATTTCTGTCTTGGGGAAAAAAAAATCACATCTCATGAGAATAGCTTCTGAATGGAAATGTGTCATATAATTACAATAGTGCTATGTTTAACTTGAGTAATTGAAAAATGTTCTCTATGTGTATGGTGTGTATGTGTGTGTGTGTGTGTGTGTGTGTGTGTGTGTGTGTGTATGTATGTGTGCATGTTTATGTGTGAGTGTAGGTACATACATTCTATGGCACGTGTGTGGAAATCAGAGGACAAGCTTGGGTGTTGCTTCTCACCTTTTGCCTTATTTGAGACAATTTTCTTTGTTGTTGCTCCTCACTGCCTACGTCAGGAGAGATGACCCACGAGCTTCTGGAGTATAACAGATGCATGCTGCTGCACCACGGGTCCTGGGAATCTGAAGTCAGGTTCTCAGGCTTACATGACAAGAGCTTTACCAGCTGAGCCATCTCCTCAGCCTTTTTTTTTTTTGTATATAAGCAAAAACATTTACTGAAGCGATGCATAAAAATCTTTTAAAAGGTATTAGTTCCTCCTATGTGTCACATTCCTAGCATGTGCCTTGCCATTTCATCTGCATGCTTCTTGTGTGTGTGGAATGCTGTGTGTTAGTGTTATGATCCCCATTTATAACTAAGAAGTTGCTTCTGAGGGACCAGATAATTTCTAGGCAAAACACAGATGTAGTAAATAGTAAAGCTAGGATGCGAAACCACAATTTTCTCACTTCAAAGCTCTTCTCCCCATATGGTAGGCTGTGTTGTAGGTTTTTTTTTTTTTTTTTGGCATTAAGTTCAAAGACTTATCAGCATCCATGAGTGGCTAGATAGCTGTAGAGAACAGAGCCTAGAAATTGTGTCCTGCTCTTGATCTGAAAAGGTCTTACATTTAACTCTTCTCTATGTGAAACAATGGAAAAAACAACTTCATTATGAGAAACATATGTATTGCCTTCAAGGATGTGCCAGATTTCCTCACAGAAATGAGAGACTGAAAATGGTCCCAGCCATAAGAAACCTTCTGACTGACTAGGAAAATAAGGCTCAAAAAGGCAACCCCAAAATGAAACATTTTAACATATACTGGAAATACGTTAAAATATTCAAATAAAGGGAAGCATCATTCTAAGCTATAGTATCCTTAGACAACATCATGGAAAGGTTCTGATGAGAAAGCAGGGAGACAAAAAATAAGAGCAAAGCTTATACATTGGTTATTTACTATGGTCTACTTCTATATTTCCATTATAAGAGACTGGATTCATATTTATGAGTGTTTTTATAAGCTTGTGGACAACAGTCCACTGACAATACTCAAGAACAGATGGAAGAAAACTATGCCTGTATTTGGTTCTTCCTTTTCCAAGTCATGATCTTTGCTCACTTCTAACTATAACCAAAGGTCATGAAGTGAAAAGTATGGTTTCTGGTTTGAGATGACATCTTGAATGTTGCTTCTCTATACTTACTATGTATCAAAGAGTTGCAAAGCCTAGTGTCCAAGGGTACCACTTATAGATAGGACTTGGCTTGTTTCTGAGCCCTAGTCTGTATGACAGAAAGTTATGATGATGTTTAGGATCACAGTAATAAATTGAAAACTTATGAGAAACCCAAACAACCATTCTGAGCAGTAATAGTCCAGTATCCAATGAGTTCAAATCCCACATGTAACCAACATATTTCAATACACTAGGTTGTTGTAGAATATTATTTTAAGGTGTGTTACATTTGTTTATGCTGTGGAATATTTGTTTAATGATGCAAAGATGTGTTGCACTCTTTTATGTTGCATTTGTTTAACTCTGTGAAGCTGTTTTACTGTGCCTGTCTAAAACACCTGATGGTCTAAAAAAGAGCTGAACAGCCAATAGCAAGGCAGGAGAAAGGACAGGCGGGACTGGCAGGCAGAGAGAAAAAGTGTAGGAGGATAAATCTGAGAGAAGAGGAAGAAAGAACAAGAGAACAAGGAGAGGAGGATGCTAGGGGCCAGTCACCCAGCCACGGAGTAAGAGTGAAAGTAAGACATACAGAAGTTAGATCACAGAGGCAAAAGGTAGATGGGATAATTTAAAGTTAAGAAAAGCTGGCTAGTAACAACCCAGGCTAAGGCCGGGCATTTATAATTAAGAATAAGCCTCTGTGTGTGACTTATTTGGGAGCTGGGTGGCAGGTCTCCAAAAGAGCAAAAACAACCAATAACACTAGGTGGCAGCAAATAGGTATTTAGGTATGTAGTCAGCAGATGGGCAGATTGGAAACAAAATGAAACTGACAGTTTGGGTCTAACGCAGCCTGAATAAAGTTTCCTAGGGGATTAAGCCCTTGATGTTCTAAAACACACATGGTAAAACTACAGCTCTTCCCCATGAGCTTTCTTTATCAAAGTTGCCGCTTAGAAACTGTTAGTGGCAGACAGCTATAGCTTAGAGCTGGGCAGCTGCTGATTCCTGGGAAG
Source organism: Peromyscus leucopus (assembly GCF_004664715.2). Classification (NCBI taxonomy): domain Eukaryota; kingdom Metazoa; phylum Chordata; class Mammalia; order Rodentia; family Cricetidae; genus Peromyscus; species Peromyscus leucopus. The sequence continues at coordinate 28,877,953 of NC_051072.1, read as the reverse complement.
GCATGGCAATGGGCTATGCATTTCAAGGATGTTTTCCCTGGCTATAGGAGGGAGAGTAACAATCGGGGACAGGGAATGGACAGACATGAAAAGACAGATTTAAGGAAGCATGTTGTAGGATGTGCCCCAGAATCACAGGACAGAAAAAAAAAATGTCAGCAAAGACTGGCTGTGAATCCTGGCAACAGAGATATTTGAAATTAAGTAAAATTAGAGTCTACACATTCATCCACAGGGACCCAAAAGATCATCTAGTGTCTCAAGATGGTTATTTCGAGTGATCCATTATGAAAGAGAGAGAAAATATTAAATTGTATTTTATGTGCTATTTATTTCATATAGAAAAGTAAAAACAAAAGATTTCTAATGTTGAGGATCAGACTCATACAGAGCCTTCACTCGGTCTGTGTGTGTGTGTGTGTGTGTGTGTGTGTGTGTGTGTGTGTGTGTCACAAGTCACTTTTGCTATGAGAGGAATTTCACAGGAAAAGTGGGAGATCATGATTCAGAGTTGTTCATAGAATCAACGCTTATCTCTTCACATAACAGAAGTTTTTCAGGCTCTTCTTGGCTGATTTAAAGGATCCATGGATTTAAGGGATATAATGTTGCTCCACTTTAATTGTTTTATCACATATAAGTGGCCTAAAAAGATTCATGGGAAGAATGTAGAGGTGAACTGACCATGCAAGTCCATTAACAACGAGAAAGCAGCTGAGGGGGGCTTTTGTAGAACAAGCTCTCAGGAGCTCCAGGCATATCTGATGAGAAGTTAACCTCCAAGTCAGAAATGACTCAGAAGACTGTTTGAAATAAAGATGGACTCCTGTTCTTACTGTGGATGGACCTCTGACTTGATGTGTATTGGAATGCCTTTAAAATAATGTACTGATAAATGAGATACAGACTCAGCCTTCAAGTTGCTGTTTTGTAGCTGGAGTTTTTCTGTGTCCACCCAGCTCCTGCAGCCGCTCAGACCCAAGTAAACACACAGAGGCTTATATTACTTATAAACTGTATGGCTGTGGCAGGCTTCCTTGCTATCTAGTTCTTATATCTTAAATTAACCCATTTCTATTAATCTATAAGTTGCCACGTGGCTTGTGGCTTCCTGGTACTTTTACATCTTGCTCCCTCTGTGTCTGGCTGGCGACTCCTGACTCAGCCTTCCTGTTCCCAGAATTCTCTCTCTTTGTCCTGCCTATACTTCCTGCCTAGCTACTGGCCAATCAGCACTTTATTTATTAACCAATCAGAGCAGCACATTCACAGCATATAAAAAGACATTCCCAGCTCTGTTTTATAACCAGTAAATGAGAACTCTCCCTTCCCAAACAACTAAACTTGTTAACATGAATTGCAAGAAGCACTCTAATCTAATAAATACTAAACACACTTTAAAATATTATTTTGTTCAACTATATACAAATTATATATACCTATGCATATAGATTGTAGTGATATTGATTGAATTTAGGGCCTTGCACATGCTAGGAAAGCTCTCTATCACTGAGATATATCCTTAACCTATGAAATTTATTTTTATATTTGTCTTATGATAAACACATGCATACTATGTGTATGCAATTTCTAAGCATATAAACATGTAAACTGTGACTAAATGTTAAAGAATTTTTACTAATGGGATATGGAATCCAAATTTTTGTGACTTATGATAGCTTGATATATTTATAGATAAATAAGTAAAATGAAACAAGAAATCTAGAGATGATCAGTCTTCTGAATTAGTCTATTACTATTACAAAATACCTGAGGCTGGGAAATTTCTGAAGAAAAGTTTATTCATCTTGCACTTCTGAGATTTGAGATGAAGCCTTTGGCTTATGCTCAGCTTTAGTGAGTGCTTCATGGTGATAACAACACAAGGTTAGAAGCGTGTGTGAGCGAGAGCTCATGCTGACATGGGAAACCAGAGAAACTGAGGAATTAGAGCCATACTTTTCTTTAAAGAATACCTTTCTTGGGAATGAATTGTTATTCCATTCCAAAGTCAAGGAATCCCTTCCAAAGGCAAGGCTCCCAATAATCTAAGAACCTTGTACTAAACTCAGCCTTTTAAAGTTCCACCACATCATGGTGCCACCATATTGGCTACCAAACTTCTGACATGAATATTTTTGGAGACAAACAATGTAGAAACAATATCATCACTACAGAAAATATACTGTCAATTTGTTATTTAAACATTTCTATTTTATTCTCCTTGGCTTCGAAATTTTCCCCAGGTTGCCAAGGCATACCCTTATGTGAATAGATCCAAGACATAGAATTGAGGTTTTTATTCCCTTAAAACACTCCAGATGCCTTCATCCTTAATGGACTGCTCTGTTGGAGGCAGAGTTAGGGGAGATATTAAAAAGGAGGTACCTGCCCATCAGATGAATCATAGCTATATAGAAAGGAAGGGAGCAGACATCAGAACAGAGCAATACTCTAGAGTGAGCCAAACACTTTTCTTACCATGAAATCTTCACAGATTAAGTAAAAGAATTTTTAAAAGTGTGCTATGTAAGGAATGGCTTAAGTAAAAGTTTTACACAGGTATGAAGAAATCAGCTTGCTGTTATGAGGCACAGACACATGGGGAATTTCCCTTCCAGATGAGGAGTTTCCATGGCTCTGATGATTTTCTTGCCCACCGGCTTTCTTTTTATTCATTCTTTCCTCCCCTTCTCTCCTTCAGTTCTTTCCCCCCCCCCTTTTTTTTGGTGGGAGAGTCTCACTATGCATGCCTGGATGGCCCATAACTCACCATGTAGACCAGGCTGGACTCAAATTCTCAAAAGTTTGACTGCCTCTGCTTCCTGAGGACTGGAGGTGTGCGCCACCACACCTGAAATCTTCCTTTTCTTTGTAGAGCTTTGTTGCTGGTGGTAATAGTTTATACAAACTCTGCTCGACAAAGCCTATGCCCTTCCTGTGAGCCAATGCTTGAGACGTGGACCTGGGAGTTCTAAGCCAGAGCCAGGAGGGGAGTTTGTGGGATCACCACTGGGTGTGCAGGCTCCACCCCAGATTTACTGAATTGCTCCAGGTGGGAGGCAGCATGGGGATCTTTGTTTTTAATGCCTCTTCTTGATTTGTATAGTTTTAGGTCTGACCTCTCAGGCAGAATGTGCAGTCTGGTAGTTGGAAAAGGAGAAGAGTCAAGTTGAGAGGTTCCTCTACCGGCGTCAAGTCAGCGGACACTCACACTTGAATGGCAGTTAAACTCACATTATGATGTAAGACGTAAGATGTAAAGATGTAAGTTGTAAGTAAGATGTAAAGCAACTCATGGCAATAAAGGGAACAAAACACTGGAACTGGATGAAAAGGAAAGACTTTGAATCCTTCCTTTGAAAAAGACATGTGTGAGTCTTTGAGATGTGTCTGCCTCCATACAGGCTGGGTATTTCCTACACGCAGCTGAGTGTCGGAAGGCAGGGACACCAAAGAACCTTAAGACACTCAGCTCATGACAGCTATGGGGGGAGTCAGTGTTATTTCCTTTTAGAGATGCAGGATTAAGTCTTCGAGAGGTCAAATGTCTTGCCTATCTTCATTGAACTAGAAAGAGGAAGACATGGGATTCAAGCCAGACGACTGGAACTCACCAGTGAGTTTTCAACCATTTCATTTACTACCTGGATGGTTCTAAATTCAGGGTACTATTAGTAAATGGAAGAGAAAAAAGAAGTAAAAGTATAGAGAAGGTAGGGAAAGAGAGGGAATGGCTAATATATATGTGATGAAGGGAATATAAGCCATTGACTTGGGCCATTAAGAGAACTCAAATGTTTTGTTAGAACAGAGTGGAATAATGAACCTTTCTAAGCTGGTGACTTAGTAACCTTGAAGCTGGAGGTCAATAAACAGGAAATAGTCACTTAATTTGTAGTGTAACACAGAGTTCCTGTCTCAGGGGAAATTTTATAGAATGTCAACAGCAGCAAAAGTTCAGATCAGCTGTTGAATTTCACATTTCCATGGACAGAGAAGACCTAATAACCCCTACGTCCTGAGAGCAATGGTCCAGCACTGGTTCAAGAGCAGTATCTTTGGATTAGAAGCTACAGTGGCTACGTCTGACACCAACACAGATGTCCTGGGTGGTCTCTCCCCATGCTGTAATTTTAAATGCAGCTTTATTTACAGATTTAGGCGGGTCTGAGCACCGAGGCTAAGCGTGGCTCTTAGTCCCTGTGCCAATGCAGCTGAATTACATTAGCTAGCATGCCCATGAAGACATTTCCCAAGGTCAATAATACTTTTCTCCTGCCATTTTTACTCATGCTTCTTCATCCATGAATGAGAACTGCTTGAGCAAACCTGGGTTTTACAAAAACATAGAGAAGGAATTGGAGTTCTGGGCATGTATACCCTGAGTGTGAATCTTCCTTTATTTGATTTCAGAAAACCAGTCTTCAATCCCATAGCCCGAGTTTCCTCCAGATCAATGAAACTGGTATGGGAAGAGTCACCTTACAGAATTATTTGGGGGTGGGGGGAGCTCCAAATAGTGCTAGTCTAACAAATGTTTATCATCTCTCACCTAGAAAATTTGGCTAGCATAATCTACACCCTAAAGTTAACTCTAACTTTTTTTTCAGGTAACAAATAATGGGCACTGTAATTAGGCACATACTGTGGTGATCCTTCCGGTGTATTATCTTGGTCAGTCTTCTCATTGAGAGTACCAGAGGGAGTTTGGTTTGAAGACCTTGATAATGACAAGGAAACTTGGACCCAAAGATGGGGAGCATCATTCCTTGGAAGTTCTAACTCAAAGCTCACGTTTTCAACTTCTTCCTGACAGTACGTGAGTCTAGAAGGCAATTTCTATAGCAAGAGCAGGAAGAGAAGTTGTGGGCCATAGTAGTGCAGACTGGAGATCCCTGCATTAGAATGCCTGGGTTTGAATCACAGCTCAGCATCTCTTAGCTGCATATGCTTTGGACAAATCACTTCCCTGCCCTACCCTAGTCTAGACTTCCGTTAGATATGGGAAACAGCATCTACCTGAGAGGCTGGTTAGGGCACTCCTAGCTGTTTAAAAGTGTTCAGAACAGCGCCTGGTAAAACAACTACAGTGAGAAACAGTTTCCAATGCTGAGTCTGGAGGCAAATCTGTTTCTTGCTCCTTTTCATCATGTACAAAACGTCTTACAAGTTTGCATCAGATAATAGTCCTGCCGGTGTTTTATCAACTAGATAGTTTATCAATGTTTTCTTAATGTAAGAACTTACTTCAGCCTCTTTGTGATAGGAGTGGCACTAAGACACACATTAGGTCCTTGAAATCACAGAGCAAGAAAAATGAGAAAGAATAAAAGCATCGTCTTCAGAATCAGACCAGAGACTCCATCTGAATCCCAGCTCTACCACAAGCGAGTGTTAGCCTCAGGATATGTTGTCTGCAATTTTCAAATTCATACTATAGTGGCTATGTCAGATTTATTTTTAAAAGGCCACAAACCTCAAGTGCAATATATAAACATTTGAAAGGTCATAATTTACTATAATCGTCACAAATAATGTGGCATAAATTCTGGTACTTTCATTGAATCTCTTAAGAAGTGGGATAGAGGCAACATTTCACTTAATTTTTATAGTGAGCAACCCATCAAGTTCAGATTTTAAGTTTTCTTCTAGCCTCCCAAACCTTGTGGTTTATGAAGTAGAAAAAAGTAGCATCTACACATCCCTAAATATAAACTACAGTGAATCATGCCCGAAATAATTTGTAGAATTTTAAAATAGTTATTTATATTTTGTGCTTTTTGGATAGCGTTTGAACCAGAAATTGAATGCAAGAATGAGGCAAATATACTACAGCCTTAGCCCAGGGAAACCACATAGATATAACTATAGACTATAAAGAAGTTTGCTGAATAAAATAGCTTTTCCATTTTAATAAAAATACCATCCATATTTTCTTTATAGTAGTCCCCCCTCCAAGTTAGTGGACAGATGAAATAAGGGGACTAGGTAGAGCTGGAAGAGCAGAGTGGAGACAGTGAGAGCAGACCTGTATGTTCCAGTGTGTCCTGTGGTCCAGCCAACAGAGAAGCCTCCTTTGGCCCTAGGGCTCCTCACTCAGGGCTCCTGGATGAGGCCCCACAGCAGGTTAGCACACAGGGAAATCTCTCCTTCATTTTCACATTTCACTGGCTATCACTAAGCCCAGCCTTGAGAACACAGAGCCTCACCAGCATTCTTGATACTTGCAAGATGCTGAGAGGCAATGCAAAGATTAGAAAGAAGGTTGTGTGGAATCTGAAGGTAATTTAAGATTCAACAGCTACAAATAATTAGAGCTTCTGTCTCGGATGAGATGCCTTAGGAGAATATGTGCACCATGATCTCTTTACCTAACCACAGAGATTCAACCCTTGTCAAGATCCTTGAAATCCTCCTGGGATTACCCTCCGAGTCCTTCATGCTCAGGTGAAGATATCAGGTGAAACTCATTATTGCTATCTTTCCCCTCTTCAACAGCTCTATTTCCTTCTCAGCAAAATCCCCATGGCACAGAGGTTCAGTTCATTTTATCCCAAGTAAGATCTAGAATCCTTCAGACTTTGAGGTCATCTTGGAGTTTATGATTTGTAGCTAATGAATTTATAATGCTCCAAGTAAAAGCTGTAGTACACACCTGCCTCTCCCCACACACTTTCCACTTTATTATCATCTGTACATCTATATACCTCTATATACATGTACTTTTTAGACTTCGCCTATTAGAGAAAATGTGATATTTGTCTTTCTGAGCTTGGATTATTTTTTTAATATGACAATTTCCAATATTATCTATTTTTTGTAAATAATAAAAGTTCATTATTCTTTCTTCCAACTAGAACTAATAATGAACTTCTATCATTCTTCTGTGATGGGCACTGAGGCTGGTTATAGTTTGGCTATTGTGAGCAATGCAGTGATGCAGTGTTAGATGTGAATGTGCGCGAGTCTCTGTGGTGTGCTGACTTAGATTCACTCGTGTGTATATGCTGGAGTGGTAGAGCTGTATCATATGGTAGTTAAATTTTCAGTTTTTTCTTTTTTCAGAAAATTCACACTGTTTCCAAAGTGGTTGCAAAAACTCACATCCCCAACAGAGAGGGGGTAGAAAGGGAGAGAGAGAGACAGACAGACAGACAGACAGAGACAGAGAGACAGAGAGAGACAGACAGACATAGACAGAAAGAGAAAGAGACAGAAACAGAATGGAAAAGAGAGAGACAGACAGACATAGACAGAAAGAGAAAGAGACAGAAACAGAATGAAAAAGAGAGAGACAGAGAAAGAGACACAGAGATATGAAAGCAGTAGGGGTGTGGTTGAAGGGTAAGAAGGGTGATCAGAGAGAATGGAGAGTGGGAAGGAGGAAGGTGGTGATAGAGAGTGAGCATGAGAAATGTACAGTGATTTGTATATAGGGAAAATACAAACTCAAGAAAAAGCTATATTTCATGCTTGTTGGAGAACCCACTTTAGAGTCCCCAAAAGACAATCAGGTGTTCAAAGAGGAACACTTCCTTGTGTTGTGCATTATCATCACAGCCACTAAAGTCACAGATTTTATTTCAATTTCGGTGTAGTATCTGATTTGATTACTAAGAGATACAAATTATAATTTTAATCATTATTCCAGTCTCGCACACTTAAATAATGTGATCTTTAAAGGGAACCCCCTGGGGAAATTTAAATACACTCTGGCAGTATCATAATGGTCAAATGATTTTTAAAGTTCTTCTTTGGGAAATTCTCTTTAACTTCATTTGTGATGCATTAAAGAAAACGAGTCTTATTGCTGTTTAGCCCCAACCCAAAATCATTTAATAATGTGAGAAAAATTTTGGAGCCAATATTTTCATTATCCATGACTGGCTGGTACTGGTTATCATCTTGTCCTTGCTTGCAATTTCCCAGGGCAATTGCAGATAACTAGCATAATGAACAAAATACCAGCATTTCATTGTTACTGTTGCTTTCTGTAACACGACTCAATAAATTAATGTGCCTCCTTACATGACTTTGAATAATACCATGGTCTGCTAAAATGGGGACAAGAGCTTCTGGCACATAACTGTAACCACCACTGATCTGACAGCTATGTCTTCATTATTTCAACTCCTCTACCTTCCCCTGGCTGTTCCCCAGGACTTAAAGAAAAGAAGTCATTATTTTATTTTTAAATGTGCGTATGTTATGTATGCTTGTGTGTGTGTGTGGGGGGTGTAAATGTTTGGTGCTGGTGACAATGTATACTAGAAGAGGCTGTCGGATGGCCTGCAACTGGAGTTATAGACAGTCATGAGGCCCAAACTCAGGTCCTCTGCAAGAGTTAGAATGCACTCTTAACCGCTGAACCATCCCCCACCCCCAGACCAAATTTTGTTTCTTTCTTGTTTGTTTTTTGAGACAGGCTTTCGAGATGATGTAGCTCTGGCTGGCCGGAGACTCATTTTCTAAAACTCACAGGGATTCATCGGCTTCTGCCCCTCCAGTGCTACATTTAAAGGTGTTCAGCATCACACCTGGCTTCCCTGGGACTCTGTGTCACTGTCATAAACAGGTGCTCAATCAATGTCCCCAATTCACTGGTAGGTTGAGGGTTGAAACCCAGGTAGGGGTCTTTGGACTAGGATAGAGACATCGGGCAAAGACATCAACCTTTCTCTATTACACAGTTTCATTTTCTTCCCAGCCAAGTCTCCACAAAGTGGACTTAGGCAAGCAAGCCCCTTTAAGACTTTAAAAATCTCCTACTTCTAATTATTTTTCCAACTGAAACCTACATTTCTTAAATGGATTCTGGTTTTTCACCTGACGGTTGGCTGTTTATCAAAGTAAATTGGATTTTTCAGGAATTTGTTTTGTGCCCCCTGCCCCAGGTCTCTCAGTCTGTCACATTCATTGGTAGCAGTTAAAACGGATCATTGAACTGACTATTTTGCTTTCAAAATGTTGCATAAGTCAGCCTGCTCTCTGCCTAAGCGCATGCTTTTCTTATGTAATCAATTCAGCTGGTTCTGATCAATCGTTTCACCTCCTTGTAGTTATCCTGGCTATTCTTTTGTGTATGGGAGTGAGGAGGCCATTGAACTAGAGTAGGAAATAGAGTTCTCAGAACAAGTGACAAACTCCCAAATATCTGTGGCCAAGAGTCCTTTTAGAACAGTTCTTCAGTGGGCCTTTATGGCTTTGCAAACATCAAGGACAGTCATGTTCCATCTAATGACATTTCAGCCAGTGATGAGCTGTCTGTGTGATGGTGGTGTCTTGTGGGAGGCCAGCTCCCACCTTTTACAGGGATCCTATGAGGAGGAGAGAGGAATAAGGAATTTGTAGCTAGAAAGATACCAGATATGAGACAGACAGAAACACAGGATAGCTTGGGGGAGGACCTGGGTCAATACCCAGTGGCCCCTTCTGTCTCTTCAAAAGGGCTTTTTATAACAATGCCAAGGGGTGGGGCAAAAGACCTCCCCCTTGCTAGATCAAATCATACTTTAGCCAGGTTGCTGAGATGGCCCCTCCATTGGGTTTTAGGGAGTTTTCAGATAGGAAAGGCTAGCATGACAGTTCAAGGAACAATGGGTGCTGGTTGATTAGGGGGACTGGAGGTTAAGGGCTGGTGACATTGCCGACCATTGGGGATGCTACAAAATAAACGACGTGAGAGACCGCCTAACGTCAGGCAGTGGTCATGTAAGCTGCCGGTTAGGTACAAGACGTGTTTCCACTTCTATTTTTATATTTCTGTTTTCTCCTCCTCCCCTTTCTCTTCCTCATATATTTAGAGCAGAACTAGAGAGTAGAATTAGAAGGAAAAGTGAAATCTCATATTGCTATATTAACAGGGAGGATCGAGGAATCTCTTTAGAGACTTAATGTGCAGGGATGAATAGGGCTCTAGTAAAATCCAGGAACAAAGAGAAAGCCAAGAAAACAAATTATTTCCCTCTTTGTGCTCCAACACATATATAAATGCATATGCCCACATATGCATGATGGCTGGCCATGGCCACCTTTCCTTCAGAAAATACCTGAAATACCTATTTACCTGCCAGAAATTCCCTGCCAACCTGAGGCACCATTTGGAGTCACCCAGAGTTTCCTCTGCGGCAGCAGTAAACCCCAGATTCCTTCATCACTTGTAAGGGACTCATATGCCTTTGCCACACCTGACGCACAGGAAGGTGGTATGAAAACACAAATATTCACCTGCTGACAATAAACAGGCATCCAAAAGCACATTCCTTTGAAATGGTGGCTCAGTTTCCCCAGGCCAGGATCTCCAGCTTTGCCCTTTTTATTTTAAAACATTTTTGTTGTTGTTGTTGCTAGAAATCTCCAGTCTGTATATTCAAATTGAGATAAATCATGTAAATCAAATTTAAGTTTACATTTCAATAACCTGAAAAATGCATTTGGCATCAGAAATACCCCAGTTAAGATCCGTCACTATGGTAGATGACATGATATCTAGAGTCACTGGATCTGTCTGTTGAGGAGGAAAACAAACTGTGTTCCCACTCCATCAACCTATGAAGGGTTCTCTTGCCAGGAGACAGGGACAAAGCAAGCTAGGGAGCTGGTCTTCCAAGCTAGTTTCTCCCTGGGATTTTATTCATGTGCCTTTCAAGTCAGCAAGCTACCCTGCTCTACATTTGACCTTTGTATAAAACTCATAGGAGCACAGGAAAGTTTAAATAAAGACAACACATTCCCTATAATTTTACTCTGGCCCTTGATCTTGTATTATTAACATACTCCAATGCTTTTGTAGAGATGGGTTAATCAGTCTTGTTCATACTGAAGAGGGCCATGATGGCATCTTAAGCTGTGCATAACGAAGTTCAGTGTTTTCTATTCAGATGGTTCTCAACCATAATGTCATAATTACAGCATTTTTTTTTTCAGCAGCATCACCCACACACTATAATTATAGTTAAAGCTAAGGCTATGTTTACAGGGTACTAAAAGGAGTGCGATTGCTTCATTTTAAGTGATCCATTCACCGCCTCTGTTGGTAGCTGAAATACATACTAATGAAAGAGTCATGGTCCTAATACAGTTTTCTGAACAACAATTTCAGATACCAAGAATCTAAAAGTGAAAAGAAAGCCCTAAAAGCCCCAATATCAAATGAAAAGGTACACACACACACAATTGCCAGTCTGATGCCACAAGGACTCTTGATTTGAAAGTCAAGGGTAGGCAAGATTGTGGAGTGAGCATGCTGGTGGGGACTGTGGATCTCAGAGTTCCCTCGCTTGCTCTGCCTTACTGTGCAGGCTATGGCTAAGCTCCTCTTGTCCGTTTGTAGAATTTCATGGTAGTCATTTTTCTCCTAGGATGTGAGCCTCCAGGATCACCACTCACTCAGTTACAGGGTACCTTTCTTCTGCAGGGCCACTCATTCCTATAAGACATACTTTGTATCCGCTATGAGCCAGACATCCCTCAACGTGCTAAGTAAACAGCAAGAACCAAAATAGAAATTTCTTCTGTCATGGAACTTAAGTCTAACGTGCAGTAGACTCATCCTCTGCGTATCAACCTGAGTGGATAAAGGGAAAGCTTTGATGGTGATGAGTGATGTCAAAGCATCCATAATGTCTTGCACACCAACGTTTCACTCAGTCAGCTTTGGATTGAGACCTACCATTTTCCTTTCCCCTTTATTCCCCCCTTTTCAAATTAGATTTTCATACAATGTATTTTCATAACATTCCTTTCCCTTCCCCAGCTCCCCCCAGATCCTCCCAAATCTCTATCCACACAATCCTTTTTTTTTCACTCTGACAATTTCATACATGTATATACTGAATCGGGGTCATTCTCACTCCATATTACCCTTTCTCGACATCTTTTTCTCTCCCATCGAACCTCCCCCTTTCCAACAAGCCTTTGCCTACTTCGATGACACTTTTCAGCTTTTTTTTTCATCCACTGAGTTTAATTAGGGTTGCTTGCAGGAACATGAGTGGGCATTGTTTACTAGAGCATGGGCAACTTATCAGTTGTTATAGCACGGAAGAAAATGATCCTCTTCACTCAACACTCATGAACAGCCCATTGTCCCTCAGTGAAGGACACACACTTCATCTATGCACTAAGTCTTCCAAAGCCTCTGAGAAAGGAGCTTTGGACTGAGGTTTATCTAGTTATGCCATTTTGAAAACAGAAAAAAAGAGTATTATCATGTCAGAACATTTAGCTGTGCATACAAGCCTCATCTCTTTTATTCCTAGCAATTACTTCTAACAGAGAAGGGGGAACCAGGTCACCATTTCCCAGGTGCCAAACGCTGTGATAAACATTTTACAGAATCTTGTCTAAGAGCATCCCTGTGGAGATGATGAAGCAAGTCGGCCAGGCTGGAGCTGCTTCTCTATGCTTCCTCTCAGCTTGTGGCCCCATCTTTCCCATCAGGTACCCCAGCTGTGCAGAGACTGGAGAGCCCCTCAGGGCTCTCCTTTGGTGCCCCCCTGCTTTTCTATCTGTAAATGGACAAATTAATCTCTCATCCAGACTGCCATACTGGTGGTGAAGCAGAGACCTGGGGCTTCACAGGCTCCTAAGCCTTGCAATTCTTTATGGGTGTAGACAGCAACAGAAAGAATTCGTAACACTGAAGTTTTATGTACAAAATATCTTTTCCTCAAAATTGTACAGCTATTGTCTGAGAGTCTGTGAGACTCATTTCCTTAAGAGATGTGATTCAAGTGTGAGATGTATTACACTAGAGGTAGGGTCTTTTCTATAACCCCGGAGAAGACAGAAAAATGTGAAGTAGTGAATGAAGGGAAGGGCAGGTAGCGTGTTTCCAGTGACCAGGTCACTGTAACCCTGAGACTTGTGGCCAGACTTTCAGAAGGTTATCCCGATTCACAGGAAAGAAAGCTTCTGTTGCGGCGGCGGCGGCGGCGGGGATGGTATTGGGGTTTCTCTGTCCCTCTGAAGACTTGTGCGGGGTATGCCTGGCACAACTTCATGGGGCACGAAGCAATATGTGCTGACAGCACAGCACAGACTGGCGCTCCACAATATTTGCTCTCACAATAATTCAAATTTGGGCTTAACATGTCTTTTTAATACGGAACACTACGAAGAAAGAAAATTTACAGGCTAATTCTCAACAACACATGAAAACTCACAGAACTTAACAAAAAAAAAGGTGTGAGTGGCACTTAAGAATACCTCAAGGACTCATGAATTGCCTCTGAAAATATATCTATTGTAATAGTGTAATGTTTCAGTTTTATAATATTTTATAATGCACATTAACCTTAAGGGAAGGTCTTTCTTTCTATTATTGAAAATAGATTCTTTTCTCATACAATATATCCTAATTATAATTTCCCCTCCTTCCACTTCTCCCAATTCCTCCCCACCTCCCCTAAGGGAAGGTCTTTTATTTTGGATCAAGAATTCAATGGCAGCAATCACTTTATAAAGATGACTTTGTACAGCTGTGCAAAGTCAGACTCTAGCTGTCTGTGGTTCTGGCTTTCCTTGCATATGTATTATGGCATAATTATGGCATGCTCAGATAGTTAGTTGCAAATAGTCATTCCTGGTATCTATCACCAAGTCTTCAAATGTGGTCGGCTTCCATTTGATGGAGTAGCTTTAATAGCAGCAACTGCACAAGTCCTTATTGATTTCCAGACAGTTAATTCTTATTTTACAATATAGTTTATTTCAGAAAGAGTTAGCTATGAAACAAATTAGTAAAGTGAATGTTGTGTTCTCATTACCACATTACCAAATTGAAACTAATTTTTTACAGGAAATTAGAAGATGGCTACCTGCATAAAATGGATGATTAACCTCATAAAATGCCATATCACAAATATGTATACGTTTAGGATAGGAGTTGGTATAACTTCTTAGGGGAACAGATAGGATGCATTTTAGGCTCATGGGCCTCTGCTTTGTATCTTAACGATCCTGAAGTAGTCACAGAGAAGCTGAAACAAATAGACATGGCTGTGTTCCAACAAAAATTCTTTATAGAATATGCATCTGGTCTGAGGGTTAGTTTGCAAGCTCTGGTTTAAATAATTGTTGATCTAAAGAAAAGATGACCTGAAGCTTATTTTGTAACACATGTTGTGAATTGTAGGCAAATGCATTCTTTATAAAACTGATATTTTCGTTATTGTTGTTGTAAATCACTGCCCCATATCAACAGTTTCTTTCAGTATAACACATACTTTTTGACTGTATTCACCCCTCCCTTTTATGGTCAAGTAAATTTGACTAAAAATTCTAAAAACTTTAAATGATTCTGGGGAAATCAAATATCTACACATAAAAGAAGAATATAGGCTCCCAGATCAAGTCATGTGTACAAAAATCTCAAGTCAAGAGGAATCAAATACATACACAAAATGATCAAACTTCAAACAGCTAAGAAACACTGAAGTGAATCCTTATGGTCTTGCAATTGACCAATATATACTATATATTGTGGATCATGTGAAAATATATATCCAAGAAGTCATACATTTAAACAGCTTTTAAAGAAAGACATACAGTCTCATTACTCAGTGCCAAGTACTCTGTTTAGAAAACAATCAGCTCTTGAGTGTTTTGGTTCAAGCTCATATTGTCTCACGTTGCATGCTTGCCACTAGGCCCTCAATTACTTGAAAAGTAATCCCGGTACTTTTGCTTCAACTCTTTATTAAATCCATGCATCTTTTAAAATATGCAACGTAGACTCTTCTTTCTCAGTAAACATGTATCAAATACACAACAAAGCCAATAGTTTTCCTTCAATGTGTAACTGTATATTACCTAAAAAACCCTGTTTATCGTACACAGGAGCTACGTAAATCAAGGGCTTTTCTGGATTGATAGTCGTAGATGTTCGATCCTGGTGATACACACGTCTACCATTTAGAATTTAGGGCTCTCTGGTGACTAAGGAATTGGGTTTGAAGTAGTGTGACTAACTAATCAACAAATGAACAGGCTACAGGCAAGACTGCCAAGGTTGTAGCCCACTATGGGCTCTAAACTTTCCATTGTCACTAAAGAGTGCTCACCACCTCCTGGGGCCATCTAGAAGAATGTTTATTTTGGATTTTGTCCTTGAACATGTATGCTCTCCTTTGCAGAAAATCCACTCTAGGAATCTGCATATAGAGTACACGCAGGCACACTATAATTTCCTGGGAAGGGCTTCGACACACTTTGTAGACTTCTTTTTTTTTTTTTTTTTTTTTTTTGGTTTTTTGAGACAGGGTTTCTCTGTGTAGCTTTTGCGCCTTTCCTGGAACTCACTTGGTAGCCCGGGCTGGCCTCGAATTCACAGAGATCCGCCTGCCTCTGCCTCTCTAGTGCTGGGATTAAAGGCGTGCGCCACCACCGCCCGGCTACTTTGTAGATTTCTAAAGAAAAGTGTTAGCACTTTCTTTTTATTTATTTATTTTTTTATTTTACAATACTATTCAGTTCTACATAATAGCCACAGATTCCCTTGTTCTCTCCCTTCCTGCCCCCCTCCCCTTCCCCCAGCCCACCCCCCATTCCCACCTCCTCCAGATCAAGGTCTCCCCCAAGGACTGGGATTGACCTGGTAGACTCAGTCCAGGCAGGTCCAGTCCCTTCCTCCCAGATTGAGCCAAGTGTCCCTGCATAAGTCCCAGGTTTCAAACAGCTAACTCATGCAATGAGCCCAGGACCTGGTACCACTGCCTAGTGTTATCACTTTCTAACTATTGGTTAGAAAAAGAAAAAGAAGAGAATATTACATGTGTGCTACCAAAAGGACCTTCATCTTAGAGGTTTCCTTATTGATGGCTGAAGCATATGCAGAAAGGAGAAATAGGTTTCTCATAAGTAAGTGGTAAATATGGATTTACCATTTATTATGGTTCGGAACACTATTAGGAATCAGAGGGTCTTTTAAATAATGTTATAACTGGATATTTATCTGATAAAGAGCCCTTGTTTTCCACGCACTCCACGTGAGAACAGCACAGTTTGTAACAAAGCACTAATGTGCATGGCATGATCATTGTCGTCTCTCTCTCTCTCTGGGTATTTGAGGTTGGAAAAGAGTCACCGACAAGTGAATGTTAATGTGGCTGTTTGAAGAATTATCTAACCTCTCCCTTTTTTTCTTCCTGGGTTGGTCTCACACAGCTCAGGCTCACCTTGACCTTGTTATATAATGGGCTGGTCTTAAACTACTAACCTTCCCGGTGCCAACTTGCGAAGAGCTGGGATTGCAGGCAAACCTCACTACATCAGGCTTTATTCTTTGTTTTGCTCTACTAGGAGCAGACACACAGCACTGCAGGGACAGTATCCTCTTTACTCTATGATGGTCTGTTAAGGGTGCCGGTAAGCCATCTTCTCTGTGCTCTCATTTTCCTTGTATAGAGCGTATAGTTCTACCTGCCTGCCCGCTGTTTCTGAAAAGCAAGGAAGAGGGTTGGGGTGCAAGCACCAAGAGACTGCTCGGCATTGTCTGGAGATTAGGGCTGCATGTGAGTCAGGCAGAGTTTACCCCTCATTTGGGTGCTAGAGCGAGCCAACATAAACACTACTCTCCTTATAAACCATCGACAGAATCCATGTTTACTTACTGAGTCGCTGACTGAGTCTTTTATAAACAAGTGGACTGTCAAGAATTCACAGTCAGCTTCGATGTCAGGACCTAGTCAGTACTGCTTTCCAGTGCACGCCCAGAGCCCAAGTCCTTTGTAACACAGGGATGGTGTATGTGCCATCCAACACACACTGTGCGAGCCTTTCTTCTGCCATGTTGTATCTCACTTAGCAGTACTGACAGGCAACGAGTTTTTTTTTTTTTTTCCTTTTATTGAAAATACATTTTTCCCCCTCACGTAATATATTCTGGTTATAGTTTACTTTTCTTTCTTCTCTCAGTTCCTCCCCATGACCATCTGGATCTACCTGCCTCTGTCTCTCATTAGAAAACAGACAGGCTTCTAAGAGATAATGATAAAATAAAATAAAAGATAACACAAAAACTAACACATCGGAATAGTACAAAACAAACGAACAGAAGGAAAAGAACCCAGGAAAAGGCTCAAGAAACAGATACCTATGCAGAGAACTGTTGGTTTGAACATTCAGGAATCCCATAAAAGCACTAAACCGAAAGCCATAATGTACATGCAAATGGCCTACAGGGTAAAAAGAGAGAAGAAATAATATAAACAACAAAAAAGAAAAAAAAGGGAGCTATGCCCTGACAGGATATTATGATACTAAAAACCTTCAAAGATGCCTTTGAGTTTGTTTCCTGTTGGCCATCTATTGCTGAGCATGCAGCCTACCCTAAGAGTAGCCTGTTTTCCCAGTGAGACTCCCTTGGAGGAAGTTAAATTTCCATTTGCAAACAAGGCAATGAGTTCTTTTTTTTTTTTTCCCCGAGACAGGGTTTCTCTGTGTAGCTTTGTGCCTTTCCTAGATCTCGCTCTGTAGACCAGGCTGGCCTCGAACTCACAGAGATCCGCCTGCCTCTGCCTCCTGAGTGCTGGGATTAAAGGCATGCGCCACCACCGCCTGGCGGCAATGTTGAAATTATCCAATTAAAAAAAAAAGAGCTCTTGAAGCTGAGAGGGTGGTTCACTTCTGTTGGAGCAGAGATGATTTGTAATCAGGAGTCGGGCTTTCTTACCCCGAGCAGCTCCATAGGGGTCTTCTATAATATACCCCAATGTCAAGTGGCTCTAACTTCATTACCAGATTTTAAAGTTCAGCGGAATGTGGTGGTATTGTGTTACCCAAAATATTGTGCACCCTAATAAACTTAATCTGGGGTCAGAGAACAGAACAGCCACTAGATATAGAGGCTAGAAATTGGTGGCACTTACACCTTTAATCCTAGCCTTCTGGAGGCATGGATCTCTGTGAGTTCAAGGCCACATTGGGAACAGCCAGGTATGGTGACACACACCTTTAATCCCACAAAGTGAGCCTTTAATCCCAGGGAGTGATGGCAGAAAGCAGAAAGGTGTATAAGGCATGAAGACCAGAAACTAGAAGCTTTTAGCTGGTTAAGCTTTCAGGCTTTCAATAAGCAGTTAGCTGAGATTCATTCTGGATGAGGACTCAGAGGCTTCCAGTCTGAGGAAACAGGACCAGCTGAGGAACTGGCGAGGTGAGGTAGCTGTGGCTTGTTCTGCTTTTCTGATCTTCCAGCATTCACCCCAATACCTGGCTTCAGGTTTGTTTTTATTAATAAGACCTTTTAAGATTCCTGCTACAGTGGAAAGCTTTTAGGAAAGATTCTAAGTATAATGGATGAGAGAGTATGTTTAATCCTCCTTTTTTATGAATCAGCAATTAAGGACATAAAGGAAACTGAAGTGCTGAGGGAGAACTTGGGGGAACCATTTTTTTTTCCTACATTTCTTTCACTGAAAACTCAGCATGTTCTAAAAACTTAGAGGAACTATAAGATACAAGGATTTAGAAGATACAGCCCCAAATGTTAAGGACTGCACAGTTTACTAATGGGGGTCAGAAAATGCACAAAAGTTTATATTTGGCTGAAATAATATTTATTTTATAACACATATTAGAGTTGATTGGGGGTTAGTTGCACAGTGTTCAATTTAATATATTTTGGACTAAAATAAGAGCCACAAGAGTGTGCAATACATGCCATGTAAGTTTAGAAAGGGTCTAGGTACTGCTGCTTAAATATAACATTTATAAGAACTTTATGAATTGGCTATTTAGAGGCCTTTCTGCTAAATGGACCTAGAATTAAGCTGCCCCTAAACACTTGTCTTTCTTTCTATAGATTCCTGCAGCTCTCAGGCCTCATTGGAGAAGCCTCTTTCTGCAGCAGATGGTGGTTAACACAGGGCTCCATGACCAGCCAGTGTGCAGAGGGTACGAGACTGTGGAGTGCTCAGCTCTAAGTGAGACATCTGTATCACATCCCCACCTCCCGAGGATCAGAGATCATGGCAGAAGAGGAGGTAGAAAGATGGTCAGAGCAAGAGGTGGTGGATGACCGCCGAGAAACAGTGCTTGTGCGCACACAACACACAACACACAACACACGAACTCACAGCACGCACAAGACCTGGATGAGATCAAGGCAGACACAGTTCCAGCATGGATGGCAGAGGGGCTCAGGAAGTTGTACCCTGTCCGAGGAGCCTCTGGCAACTGATGGCTTCTGGGAGAAGGAGAGTTAGCTTGCTTCAGATTCACCCCTGATAGGCTGCCCTTGTTCCAGCGGATGGAGTGTCAGGAGCCATTGTCACAAATTGCTGCAGGCCAGGATGCAATTAAGCTTATAGCAATTAATAATTCAGGTGTCAAGCCACCAGAGGAATGTTTCTCAGATGGGACACCCTGTCTGGCAAAGCTTACAGGTCCTTGACTCTGAATACTATGCTTTTACCTATAATTTCTTGTGCAATAACAGCTATGGTATCTCCCTATTACTATGCATTCTCAAGTAATGTGTACATGTAATCTCATGATTACACCACAGTCTTATGGGCACACATATTTATGGGTGGTCAAGAAGATGGTTTCTCATTTAACTGTATAATTTTGATGAACAGAAACATACTGAAATATGCTTCACAACTAAACCTATTGTTCCCTGTGGACTGTAGACACTTAGAGGTCTTGTTCTCCATCCTTAGCCACTGACAAGACAAATTAGCCAAAGTGTCCTTGTGAAACTTTCACAGAGTGGAATTGCAGGTGCCTGGACTTGTTGGATGAAAACCCTTCAGAAGAATTATAGTGACTAGAAGTGATAGTGCGGGTGTCTGGTCTTGGTGTATCTCAGTCCTTCTAGAGATCAATAGCACCTATGTTGCCCTAAGCGTCCTCTACCATCTCTGCCTTATCAACACCTCCCTTCTCTGATTCAAAAAACAATTAACACTTATTTCTACACCAGTTTTTAATGCAAGATTTTAGGCTCAATAGACTAATTATATATAGGTTCTGAGATTCAGGTGATAAACAGAAAAGGGCTATCAACTGACTAACCATGTCCAGATATTATTAATCACACAAAATAGTAGACACACTCTTTGTCTTTTCCTCAAATCTCTCATTGGTTTAGTTTCTTCCCTTGTACCCGTGTAGCTGTTCCTTAAAGAGATGAGGCAGAACTTTACAACCTGCAGGTGTGGTCAGTCACCATTAAGCTGACCAAGTCTTTGCCAAGTGTGACTCTTATCAGAGTGCTTGTCCCTGAGAGTTTGCTTTGTAGTTTTTTTAATTACTAACAAGTTGTTAATGAATATATATATATATATATATATACACATACTTGGGAATTGGTAATGGGTAGAAGAATAAAGATGAAGAGAAGAAAAAAGGTGGAAGAATAAAAAGAAACAAAGAGAAACATGAAGAGACCCAAAGAAACCACAAGAAACTAAGTACAGAAACAGAGACATGAGAGAAGCAAGATGTGTGTGAACGGATTCCTTTGCCCTCAGATCGTTAGATATTTTTTCACTTGTTGTTGCGTCCTTTTCTGGCCCCTGAAGAGAGTTTTGGGGCTGGACCCCAAAGGCTCTTGTTAATGAACTATACCCATGCATATCCTGGCAGCACTAAGAGGATTCTGACTTTAAAAGCAAGTCCATGAAGTTGGGAGGGAAAAGAGGTGTTTGGGAAAGTACATGAAGAGTTAGAGGGAGGGAATGGATTTGATTAAAATACATTATATTCATGCATGAAGTTCGCAAACAATACATTAAAAAATACAAAATGTCATTATAATAGCTATAGAGACACAGGCACAAAGAAGTAATGAACAGACATTCTCATGTAGGACATAAGCCATGGATCAGGGACTTAAAGTCATGCTGTCTACTTCAGAGAGTGAATTTTTACACTGCATTATATGAGTTCTCTTTTGAGAGAAAGAGAATCAAGGGTTTCCAAGATGGAGCATGTATCTTCTTGGGAAGATTAGGAAATGTTTTATGTAGAGTAATATTTAAAAACATGCCTAAGGGACAAACAAACAAACAAACAACCATGCTGGACTGTTCATGCCAGGAGGAAAGAGGTACATTCTGGAAAGGGGATATGATAATGCGAGGATGCAAGGAACAGAAGTATGGACGTTGTGCTGGCTCATTGTGAGCCTTCACTTGATCAGATTGAGACACAGAAGAGCAGAGTATACTTCGAGGTGTGTGTATTAAGGTGTTTAGAGAAGCCTGCCATGTGTGACCGCAGATAAGGAAAAAGGAACTTTCCTGAAAGTGGGCAACACTTCTCCAAAAGGTGGGGGCCCCAGAGGAACAAAGCTGGAGGAAGGGAGAAGACTCTGTGTGTCAGGACCTGCGGCATGAGTGCTTTTGTAGCTGTTATAGTCGGATACACACACACACACACACACACACACACACACAAACACACACAATTTGTTCTGTTCTTTGAAGCACCAAAATAAACACTGATAGAGTTCTTGTTCTGTTCTGTCAGGACCTGAGATCACCTTGGAGAGCAGCTTCCAGCTACACCTGTGAGAAATTATTTAGCCCTTGCACATGCCTGTGAGGTGTCAGGGTACAAATATTTAGTTCCAAGATGACTTTTTAAAATGAGGGGGAAATTTTCCTCAGAAGGACACACGGTCCTGTAAATCCTCCTCTCCATAAGTGTAATAAAATCTTGACTTAAAGTTCATCAAATCTCTGAAAGGGTTTTTATTTTATTTTTCTTAATGGGGCATTGTTTTCAACCTGAGAGTTTATAAACTTGTGCATAGGGCTATTAATTATGTGTTCTTGGTGTATTTTATGTTGAACACCAGCTTTACAGGTAATACTACTTGATTAGAAAAAACTGAGGTCTTTGCTAGAATCAGGCCAGTATTTTCTCATGGTGTAGACTCCAGTGTCATGTGTATATCACAAGTAAGTGTCTATGGCATAGTGTAGCACACATGGGAAGGTGATGTGAGCATTTGGGTCTATCTATCCTGATGAGCTGCTCGTGTGTGTTCTGTGTGGCTTGTGCTCACCGATACAAATGTTGTTTAGCACAGGTCTTACTTTATCAAATCATCTCTACAATCAAAGGAAGACTGTATAGATTGATAAAGAAAAATGAGAGGATAGGATATTTGTCTCATGAATCTTAAATGGTCTTATTAATAAAAACAAACCTGGAGCCAGGTATTGGGGTGAATGCTGGAAGATCAGAGAAGCAGAACAAGCCACAGCTTCCTCACCTCGCCAGATCCTCAGCTGATCCTGTTTCCTCAGACTGGAAGTCTCTGAGTTCTCATCCA
Organism: Peromyscus leucopus; assembly: GCF_004664715.2. Taxonomy (NCBI): domain Eukaryota; kingdom Metazoa; phylum Chordata; class Mammalia; order Rodentia; family Cricetidae; genus Peromyscus; species Peromyscus leucopus. The sequence goes on along the minus strand of NC_051072.1, from coordinate 28,855,659 downwards.
AATAGATCTCAGCTGAACTGTTGCTCAAAATCCTAAAAGCTTAACCAGCATCTAGTTCTTCATCCTCACGCCTTAAATACCTTTCTGCCATCCCTTCCTGGGATTAAAGGCGTGAGTCACCATGCCTACCTGTTTCCAGTGTGGCCTTGAACTCACAGAGATCCAGGTGGATCTCTGCCTCTGGGATGCTTGTGTGCACTATTTTCTGGCCTCTATATCTAGTGGCTGTTCTGTTCTCTGACCCCAGATAAGTTTATTAGGGTGCACAGTATTTTGGGGAACACAATACCACCACAGATATTTCTGTGGGTGAGGATATCAGAATGCTCGATTTTTTTTTTTTTTTTTTTTTTACCAGATCTAGACAATAATTTTCTAGCTTTCTTACTTGCCACAAACAGGAAATCATTACATTCAAAATGATAGGTACTCATTGGTCATCATCCAACCTTGGATTTTGTCAAGACATGATGGGTAAGCTCCTCAGACCTTGGGAGCTGATAAAGGAAATGGCTCGGGGAAGCCATGCTGGGCAGTTGAAGGGAGAACAGAGAGCAGCGTGTGCTGTTTATGTGTAGAGGATGATTCTGAGGTGTTGCATGTGCGGTTAGTCAATATTCTTAACTGACTCTGCCCCGTCTTATTACAGAAAACAATTGATACTACTCATTCATGATACTGAATGAAAAGTTGTTGGACAAACCAAACATAACCCATACTGCCCCTCCTTCTGCAACCTCTTGTGCTTCTTAGGGAGCAGATGAACAGTTTGATCTTTCTGAAACCAGGGAGTTGTGAAGGGTGTGCTGTCTGGCACAAATGACAAATAGGTGACATTGACCATTTCCTGAAAGTTTTTTTTTTTTTTTTTTTTTTTTTGGTTTTTCGAGACAAAGTTTCTCTGTGTAGTTTTAGTGCCTTTCCTGGAACTTGCTCTGTAGACCAGGCTGGCCTCGAACTCACAGAGATCTGCCTGCCTCTGCCTCCCTAGTGCTGGGATTAAAGGCATGCACCACCACCACCACCACCACCACCACCACCACCACCGCCCTGTGTAATTTACTGAAAGTATTATCATTCCACACTTTGCGTCACTTGCAAAGGAATGATATTTAAACCTCACATTACAAATTTATTGTACAATTTACTCCTAAAATCCAAATTTTGGTTCTTTGACACTGTAATTACAAACAATGAAAGCAACAGCTTAAAATTAATTAAATATACCCTTTCTCTTCCTTTTATTTTATTTTGCATGAAATGGACTCTAGAATATACTTTTTCAAATAAAGGAAAAAAAATCTATCCCTAGAATCTAATTAAATACGCTCCTACTAGGAGATCATGAAATTTTGGTGATGTAAAGGAGTTAGAAAGAACATAAAACATAACCATTGAGTTAAAGCTCAATATAATTTATTTGTGTAGCACATACAATCTATTGAATTTGGTATACTATGCTAATGTACACACTAAAAGAGCAGGATTGGGGTTGAAGACTTGGGATCCCAGCACCCACCCATACATAACTTAACCAGTGGCTGTACCACTGACGAAAGTGACCACAGATGCACACAAATGAGCAAACATTCCAAATTCCAGTAGGTACATGGTATCATGGAACAATGAACAAAGTTCCATGGTAGAACAGACGACAGGAAAACTGGGCCTAGAAGATTTGTGGAACCTTTTCCACGAGCTGAAGATTGAGTTCAAGCTTATGGATAGAGAGGAGATGATCACAGGACAAGGGGGGGTGTGTGGCGACATTTAACAGAGCTCATGTGAAGGCAGTATTTTGAGGTATAAGGAAATCTGGTTGGAGAGACAAATTCAACCTTTTGCCAATGCAAGCATTACATAATACTTCCAAATAACAATAATAATGTTAAAACAGGATTTGTAAAACAAGGCAACTTTCTAAATTAACAAATTACTGTTGTTCCATAACAAATCCCTTTCTCTCTGTAAGCTTGGCCACACTTAACCTGCAAACATAAAGCAAACAGAAAAAAACCGAAGAAAGAGCTCTAGAGAGAAACTGAAAAGTAAATCCTGACATATACTTTTTGCCTATAAAATTATAATTCTGTCACTTTTCCTGTTACCAGTATCGCAAATAGAAAAAGGATAGTAGCTTGAATTATGCTAACACATGGAAACCATCAGTGCGAGTTAGTAAAACGACAGAAATTCTTACTTGTCTTCAGGCTTGGATTAATTCTTTGCAGAATTGGGGAAGCTCTGCCAAGGGTAGCTGGTGTAACTGGAAAAGAAAGAGAAGAAAATCATTAGTCAAGCCTGTAGAAACACCATCTGCTGTGACCCTGTTACAGCATCATTTTTGGATAACCAGCTCCCATGCAAAAACTCCCATTAAAATTAAAATTGTATCTGTGCACTAAAAGGAGCTTGTAAAGACAGAGCAAATGGAAGCCTTTTGGTTGCCATTACTTCTGGTCTCCTGCCCAGACACAATAGAGAGCAATGAAAACAATTCCACCATCCATCACTTGAGTCCAAACTCAACTTTCCCTTGTGCATATGATGGGGAACACAAGTTTATTTTTATTTTTTTTAAAATACAAAGAACCGAGTTTAGTTTTAAAAAAAAAGTTTAGTTTTGGAAATAATATAAGCGTGAACATTTCTAGGCATGGGGAAAGAGTAAGGGGAAGTGCAAAGTTGAAAAAGGGAAACACGAGTTTTTTTTTTTTTTTTTTTTTTTTTTTTTTGATGGAAAAAAAGGGCAGTAAGTCAGTCATTACTACACAGCTAGGATCAGGAGGCATGGAAAGTAGCAAAAATGGAAAGTAAGACTGCCTTTCCAGTTGGGTTGCTTTGCAAATGCCCCAGCTACCAAAGGACTAAACTGCTGTCTGGTCTTGGTGGCAAATATCGTAATAGGACTGGTTAGATCATCTCTTGTTTACCACCAGGGCACATGAAACATGGAGATTTAAGTGAAAGCCAGGGAAGCTACACATGATACGGCTAAATCAACATTTAGTCTTGCTACTGTACTTCAACATATAAATTCTTAAAAATATTTGTAATACTCAGTGGTGAGCCTTTTCATAGGTTAATAGGTTGACTGGTGCCTGGGGACTTCCTCCCTCAGTGTGGAAGCTGGCACAGGAAGAATCAATGTGTGATTACAGAACTGTTATTTTTTTCCCCCAGTGTTATCCAAAGCCTCTTGGAAGGAGGAAGGGACTATGATTGTTTGTCATCAATGGGCAGTGGTGTAATAAATGTAGTCAAAGAATGCAGCATTCACAGAAATGTTCAGGGTGCTTCAGTTAGTCAACAACCTGGAGGTGCTTAGAGGGCACAGTGCTTCCTCAGCCCTGTCTCGTGTTCTTCATATGCTATGGTTTGGATGTGAATTACCCTCCAAGGGCCCACGTGTTTAAGCTTTGCTCCTCAACCAGACACTACTTGGAGGTGGTGGGAATTCAAGAGACGAGGGTGAGTTGGGAGGTCTTCCCATCAAGGGAGGAAGAGTGGTTTTGGCATGGATGCTGGACCCTTAGCCCTTTCCCAGCCCTGAGGTAGAGTGGTTTCTCCATATGCTGCTGCTAAAGCGCCGTCCATTTCACGGGCTCCAAAGCAGCAGGGACTGACTAATCACAGTCTGAAAACCCAATACCTGTGAGTCAAAGTAAACCTTTTTCTCTTTATAAGTTGACTGTTTCAGATATTTGTTACAGTAGCAGAAGCTTATTAATACAACACCTCATCATCTGTATCCTTTGTGGTACCCTCTGCAACAAACTAAAGTCATTAATTAATGCTCCTTTGAGTTCTGTGACAAAGTGCAGCAAATTCTTCAAATCTAATAAAGGAGTCATGGGAACTATACTTTTTATCTGAAAAGTCTTTCAAAACTATAGTATATTTATAATTTCTAGCTAAGAACTCTTTCAGAAGTATAGTATAGTACACTCGTTAGTTATCTGATGTGGGAGATAGTTTTGTGGGACTGAGCTGTCAGTCTATGGGATGTAACAGTACTTTCAGGTAGGTAGCATAAGAATTGAATTGTACTATATGATGGTCCCTCTCCCCTAAGTATTAGCCAAGTGTATTCTCACACATAATGCTTTAGTGAACAAGGGCACCAAAGTATTCTGTTTTCAAGAGTGTAGTCAGATATATTGTGTTTGTTTTTTCTGTATCCCCTCAGACAACTGATAATATTGACTTAGTGCTTAATAGAAGGCCACACACTGAGAATTTTGTCTCTCATAAAACAGAGGAAAGAAAAAGAAAACAAAGATGAAGTGGGCAATGAGCTGGTCCACTCTCATCCCTCTGAATTTCAGACCTGGTGAGTTTAGTCCACCTGCTTCTTGAGGTACTTTCTGATGAATGTTTTCATGACCTCTTCCTCGTTATCTGGCTGGTAAGAAGCAGCCATTGTGTCTATTAAAAATAATGTAAAATCTACTAGATAGAGTTAAGGTTTTCATCAAACACAGAATTCTAATATGAGTAGAATTTTGGGGGGTATCTGGCCATGATCACTGAAAATACTAAAAAGAAAGATTTGGATTGTTCTGGTTAATTAATCAATTTTAAACTGTTAGTATAGTCTATTGGTTTTCAAATTTTCTATTTACTCTTGAAATTTTACATTTTTTCATTTATTGAAGTTTATTTACTCCCATATTGTGACAAATAATTAAAATAAAAGCTTGCAATAGATTTTTCCCAGAATACACAATGTACTAAGCATCAATTTTTAATATGAGCAGCAAGCAAAAGTTGTCTTTTATGACAATATCATTAAGTCTAATTGCTGCCTTCATAATTGAAGTATTTATGCATTAATATTCTCAATAATATTTTTGGGCTAGTCTTACTACCATCACCAATTCCTTGTCTTAAACCAGTACATTTTGTTTCATTATCTGTCACCTCAAACTGAGCATAAAAATATTATTACAAAAATTTTTTAGATTTGCTTACATGTATATATAATGTGTACCACATGTGTGCCTGGAGCCCACAGAGGTCAGAAGAGGGTGCCAGATCCTCTGGATCTGGAGTTGTGGATGGCTGTGACCCACGTGGGGGCTGGGAACTTAACCCTGGTGCTATACAAGAATAACACATGCTCTTAACTGCTGAGCCATCCTCCAAAATATTATTTTAATCATATTTAAATAATTTATATATCTGAAACAAATATATTAAACAGCATGTAGGAACCAAAGAGAGAACACATTTAGTTAGTGCCAGGAATCCATGCAGAAGAATCATTTTTCATAACCTTTGGCTTTTCATTACTTTTGGAAGGGCTAGCACAAGCAACTCCATCTTGTTGGTTTGAGACAGGGTCTCATCATGAAGCCTAGGCTGGGACAACACCTTGGCCAGGATTTTTTAGACCTTTGGTCTTCTATTTTAAACCTAATCTCACTTCAGAACCCTCAAAGATGGACTTGTGGTTATTTGAATCTCTTTGCCCCTCTTATCAATGTGGCCACATTGATTAACTCTTCTTTTACTGCATTCCACTAAATAAATAGATAAATAAATGTATATGTTCTCCAAATGTAAGTTACCTGTTTTATTGACAATTATTCACTATTTGAGTTTAGATAGCTTAAAGGGGGAAGATATTAAGTTAATAAGAGAGAAAAGAAATATATATGTGTATCTCTATCTCTATCTATCTATCTATCTATCTATCTATCTATCTATCTATCTATCGAGAGGGCACCTATGGAATTTTCAGCATTTGTCTCAATTTTCAATTTGAAATTAAGGAAAGGGACACCAGTGTCCAGCTCTTAGGTTAGCAGCAATGTTGACAAGATTTCCAAGAATGATGACTGGAATGGAATGCACAGGTCAGTTCTGAGACCACAAATAGAGTCTGAGCCAAACCACTGTTCTGGAAAATCTTGGGGAGCCTTGGACTCCCTGACTCTTTGCAGAGACATGTGGTGTTCCCCCTCTGTGGCACATTTAGTGACATTTTCATCAAGCAAAAGCCTTACTCAGCCAACACACTCTATAACACGCAATGAATCAAGACATAAAAAGAACAAGTGACATTCTAGTGGAAAGACCACAGACTTAAGCCAGTGCCAAGCAGATGCTAGTTACAAATGTAACGCACAACATGCTGCCTTAGGAAATGGAAGTGTCGCGCTCACTCATTGATTTTAATTAGTGTCAGAGTCATGCACCCAGTGTCCCCAAGTTCTGACCAGTAAGGGAAGGACAAATAACGGAAGAGCATAAGCAGAGACCACAACTCCGGCAGTCATAACAATTAATGAGGCCACCACACAGTGGTTTCGGTTATGATTTTCAGGGATCCCATTTATTATCTAACCCAAAGGGATCAATAAACATTTTATAGGACCTTTAGATGCTGGGATTTGTAAAATGAAGGAGCCAGCTACAGCCTCTGGCCTTAGCAAGCCCATGGCTGCCGTCCTTTTCTCTCCTTTTTTTCTTTCTTTCTTTGTTTCTTAATTTAATTTATTAATTTATTTATTTTGGCAATAATCTGTAAAAGGAGTGGCCAAGGACTAGGGGAGCAATACAGCACCCTCACAAGAAAACGACTCTGTGAGACAGTGACAAGTTTAGGACAATAAGCAATGGTGAAGAAAGACAAATGCCAGTGAGTCAACAACACTACTTCAAGACATCACCTGTGGAGACAGAACTGTGGTGCGCTGGCTCTGGGTTGAATATATGAGTTGACATGACCTCCAGATACAGAACTGTGATGCACTGGCTGTGGATTGAATACATGAGTTGACATGACCTATAGATACAGAACTGTGATGCACTGGCTGTGGATTGAATACGTGAGTTGACATGGTCTATAGATACAGAACTGTGATGCACTGGCTGTGGATTGAATATGTGAGTTGACATGATCTATGGATACAGAACTGTGATGTGCTGGCTGTGGATTGAATACATGAGTTGACATGACCTATAGATACAGAACTGTGATGTGCTGGCTGTGGATTGAATATGTGAGTTGACATGATCTATAGATACAGAACTGTGATGTGCTGGCTGTGGATTGAATACGTGAGTTGGGATATGTTGGGTTGGGGATGAAATCAGTACACCTTGAGAAGGATCTCACTGAAAGACATTTTGATTATGCAAACACTAAAGAGCTTTGAGGTGGAGTGCTCCCCTGCTGGACTTGTTCAAGAGCAGGTTCCTACCAGGAGATCAACTGCAGTATAACCTCTGCTATACTTTCTCTGCTTGTACTTTCCACATGAAGCATGTATCTGGACCTCAGTCATACACTGTGTGTAAAACAAGAGTCTGTCTGTTTACATGTAAGGGGTTAAACCAGCACCTACATACAAATAATTTTCTTCAAGTAACTACTAAATATTAATCTTCCTATTATTATTGTTGTCATTCTTATTAGTAGGCACTGGCTTCACAGTGGGGCATGCCTTTCCCACAGATAACTCGGCATTGCCTTTCTATCAGGACTTGGGGAGTTATGGCACTTCATTCCGGACAGTACGCAGACATAGGCCTGAGTACTCTGCTTAGGTATTCCTACAGGATACATGCAGTTAGTAGATTTTCCTTCCCCAAAGGACTCTGGGGATGCGCTTTCAGTGGAGTATAGGATAGGAATGTAAGCAATTCAATCTGAGACTAAACACACTCAATCCTAGTTCTCCAATTCTAGTATTATTAAGGGAACAAAAGTGGGGGGATTAATGTTCTGGCCAGTATTGTAATTCCCCACTTGTGTAAGAACGGCAGTTACAACCAGTCTCTAAGGAATGGTGGAGACACAAGTCGGGAGAACACAGTTCTTCATATGCTAACCCTTTTCCACAATGCTGGAAGGCATGCAAAGCGGGACACAGAGTACCTAATACAGAGTAAGTGCTGGGTAATGAGAACTACTGCATTACTGTTAGTATATGTTAATGACAACGATAATGATGATGCTGTAACTGTCATGAAATGCTCGTCTCAAGCTGTCCTTTGAGAGGGTTTGTTTCTTCCCTGGGGCAGCTTAATTGCCCTCCACCCAGCGGCTGTGGATATTGTGCCTCCATCCCTTGCTGCCATGGCTTATTTGCTTGTGTTCAAGGGTACACAATACATTCTCCAAGGCAAGTATGATTGCTTTAATGTTTATGAGCTGGAGATGGTCCCTAGTAGAGCAATGTGATTTGCAAAACTACCAATGTTTTCAATGTTTGTGTGGGGCCCACAAGAGAATCAAACATTCTAGAAGTAGAATCTCTATTTGGAAACTTTCAAATTTGTTGAGGACTTTTTTTGTTTTGATGAAGCCTATTTATTCTTGAAAATAGTCTATAAAACTTTTCTTCTTAGATCTCGACCTCGGAAATCCTTCAGACACACGCCCGCTTTTCTTTTATTCATTGTAAAATTATAATCTCTATTGCCAATGAGTACTTTTCTCCTTCCAGTTTACATTTGCAAAAGGCTCAATGTCAAATTCACTGTGTGGATAATGACTCAGACCACTCTGCGGCCCCCAAAGGGTTGTTGTGATGGGAATATTAAAAGTGCAATGCACTATTTAAACCCTGAATTTATAATATGCTTAAAATGCACTTAGGCACCACACCAGGCATTGTTTTTTTATGGTTTTTTTCACTTAACTCTCACAATAACCATCTGGATAGTTATTATTATAAGTTACACATGGTCAGTGAGGGATTTGATCTCTGAGTTATTTAACTCAGGAAGTTAAATAGCTCGTCTTAGGCTACCTCGCAATTATAGATTAGAGCTTATATGTGAATGGGAGCCACACTCTAATTTCACTTACTTCACTGTTTCTCAAACTTGCCAAGCCATCAAGATGTCTATGGCATTTATTACATCTATACTCCAAGGCTTTGACTTAAGGAATCCCTGAGGCATTGGTGGGTGTGGATGTCACAAAGTCCTATGCATATGTTTGTCATTTCCTTCCTCCCTCTCCATTTCAGCAAAATCTTGTGACAAGAAGCTTATGGGAAACTCTTCAAGTGCATCCCCTGGGCCCACTTTTCAGATTGCCCCATGATACACCCTACCCTGTGCTCATTAGAAGGAATTTGATGGATTAGTAGAGTGACTAATATGAATGCTTCAGACATTCTAGAAAGCACATTGGTAGGACCAGGTTGATGAAGGTTTGGGCAGAAATGCCCTCCAGGAGTTGGTGTATGGGCAGAAATGCCCTCCAGGAGTTGGTGTATGCAGAACCAGGTAAGATGTGTGGCTCCCTCTGAGCCAGGCCTCTTCCCTACCACTGTCAGCAGTTGGTACCAGGTGGATTCTATGGCTACAATTGCCCCTTTTGGTCCCTTGGCACCCCAAATCCCATCATGGTTTAAGCTAGAATTTCTTCCCTTTTGTGACTCATTAAATTAATTGAATTCCCACCCATAATTTCTCTGAATTAAACTACATTATCTTTTTTGTTTCTTTTAAAATGTAATCAAATTTTTACTCGGAGACAAAATGGGCATTACCTAAAACAAATGCATTTTAAGACCAGTTGCAGATGCTTGTGATGAGGAAAATAGTGGAGCAAAATGTCATAAAAGATGAGTGAAATAGTATTAATTCATCTAACATGTAAATGTTCTGAAGCCTTTGCAATCAAAACTTATGAAACATTCTTTGTAAGGAAAGTTCTGCCAAAGTATAGAATGTAGAAATTAGTACACAATGTACTCATTCCTTATAATTTTATTATGTTTACAAAATTGTATATAAATAGAAATGATGAAAATACAATGAAATGATGGGTGTAGGCTAAATGTCAATCTGTGTTCTGTATTTAAAAGATAGGCTTGTAGTAATTTGGGACAATCTTGTCCTCTCCACTAAGGGGCAAACTCTACTTAGATCAAGTACATTGCTGATGTAGAAAACATGGGTTCATTGTTGCAGTGTATATAAGACAAACTGTATTTTGATATTGTGGAGTACCCCAATTCTAATTATTTGTTAACTTTGTAAATACTCTCTAAGTGTGCCTGAGCTGGCCTACCCTGGTAATCAGATTGGTGAATACCCTAACTGTCATCATAGAGCCTTCATCCAGTAACTGGTGAAAGCAGATGCAGAGATCCACAGCCAAGCACTAGGCTGAGCTCCAGAAGTCCAGTTGAAGAGAGGGACGAGGGATTCTATGAGCAAGGGGCATCAAGATCAGATGGGGAAACTTACAGATACAACCAAACCAAGCTGGTGGGAACTCATGAACTTTAGACCAACAGATGTGGAGCATGCATGGGACTGGACTAGGCCTTCTGCATAAGTGAGAGACAGTTGTGTAGCTTGGTCCATTTAAGGGGCCCCTGGCAGTGGGAATAGGATCCATCCCTGGTGCATGAACTGGCTTTTTGGAGCCCAGTACCCATGGTGGAACACTTTGCATAGCCTTGGTGCAGGAGGAGGGGCTTGGACCTGCCTCTACTGAATGTACCAGGCTCTGCTGACTCCCCATGGGAGGCCTTACCTTTTCAGAGGAGGGGATGGGGGGTGGGCTGGTGGGGAGGCTGGGGAAGGAGCAGGAGGAGGGATGAGAGGGGGATTCGTGGTTGGTATGTAAAAATGAATAAAAATTTTCTTAATAATAAATTAAAGTGCATTATCTTGTATGTATTCATTAGGATTGTTGGCAGCTCTGAAGAAGTCCATGTAATCCGAACCAAAGTCTCTGAGCTTTTTACAAGGACGGTATTACATCTCCGCATCTCCATGAAGCTGCATGTCTCTTCTGTACTTGGACAGTAAACCACAGGCCCCATTGTATGAGACAGAGAGTTAAACAGACCCAAGAGGCAGGCTTGAAGCAACACTGTAGTTTCCAGCACATTTTTCATATCCCCAAAAAGCTACTAGGTAGCCAGATACTATGTAAGACATTTGGAGAAAAACTAGAGTAGTGAAAAGAAGCCTAGACTTGCATACATCTGCAGCAGTCTCTTTGTTTTGTATATATTCTGTGAGGAGCTATCCCAGCAGGTAACCAAAATCCAGACCTTCATTCTCCAGCGATTTACCTCCAGCATAGAGGGACTGATGGGCAAGTTTCCTGTCTAACTTCAAGCTTTGCCTATCCCTTTTCCTTTCTTCAGCGCTCTGCTTGGGGAGTTCACAAATATCCTTCCTCCCAGTACAGTTTCTGCAAAAACCAAGGACATCTGCTTGCAATTAAAGACAGATACCAGAATCTGATTTTTCAACTACAGCTTGTTGCGTTATAAAGTATAGTTAATTATGAAAAGCACGGTGGTGGTGGTGGTGGTGGTGGTGGTGGTGGTGGTGGTGTGGTGGTGTGGTGTTTTCCACAAGGAAAATGAAGAGGAACCACCTTACAATCAGAGAAATTTCAAGGAGACTTTGCAGAAGGGAGCCGTGGGCCAGCTGAGACCCAGCGTTCATTTTCCTTGTGAAAAGCCCCCCTTGCAATTTCCTGAGCTTTCTCTTCCCGTGACTAACAAGAGTTGGGAAGCATCCTACCCAGCTGTCCCACCTCTGAAGCTGCTTTTCATTATGAACATCAGCAGGGGTGTGAACCCCAGGCCACAAAGCAACAAGCAATGAGGTATGCCATGTAATAGCAGGAACCCAGATCAATCCTATGCTAAAAGCAACAGCCGGAATCACAAGTTGGCACCGGGTCAAGATCAACCCCTGGAAAGACAGTGAAATAGGAGGAGAAAAACAAACCGAGAGCATATTGTAAAGTCAGACTGGAGTGTGTGGAGGACAGAAGCGTTCCTTCTTCGAAATGGTGTTTGAGATACCTTTAACACATGTTAATTCATCCACTGAAAAAGCGGCAGAGAAAGGCTGATTTAATTAAGCGGAAACCTCAGTTAATTAAGCGGGTGACTCACGGATGGTGGCTCTCCCCAGCTCCGTGTTCAGTGACATCATGTCTTCAACTTGAAGTTATCCAGAGTGGGAATATTTACACCATGCACGTCAGGCAGGGCCCACTCGTGTTGCATGCTGTGCAAATCCCACCTGCCTTTCAATGTCAGTGTGAATAGCTTCCCCTAAGAAGAACTGCTTATTTGTTTCAGTTGGAATATAATCTCTTCGCTCTTTGTATTTCCCCAACACTGACAAAAATCATCTGGGCTACGGCATTTGCTATTTCTTATACCTTAGTTCTCAGACTGGTCCAATAAAAAATACCCCTCCAGACTGAAGGTCAGGACTGTGCTCACGTGTCCCGTCCTCACTTTCCCCATGGCGTGCCATAACACCTGTGCAACCCTTTAAATAGTGTGAGTGTCTAGTACATAGTTACAAATTTATTGAGTGTCTCAGTTTCAGGACACACGGCAAGGTATTATGACTTCGTTAGTGTTCTGAATTTACCGTCTAGTTTATGATCTCTGATGTTTCAACCTACACAAAAGAGAAATTATATAAAGTTTATCATTAGATCTTATAATAGATTTGGGCCACGAACAGTCAAAATCTGGGGCAAAGTGAGCATACTTCAACCCCCTTTCATGATGTTTCATCCTATGTTAATATCTCAGGCTTTCAAAGTGAAGGCAGGAAATAATAGCAAAACTGGACTGCTTAACTCTCTTGACTCCCATTTTTTGTTGGCGATGGATGTATTTTCCTTAGCGCAGTGGTCTTAAGACACTGAGGTGCCGGATTCCTGTTTGTTTACAGTGGCAATTCTCAGTCTTGGGAAATGACTGACAAATTAGTGGATCTTCTTGTTTGGACACGCAGAAGCCCAGCTTGTCAAGGGTGTCTTAAGAAAAGACATACTTTGGCAGAGGTTTTAAGGTGTGTCTTTCCCCCTGTAGGCACAGCCGTCTTTCATAAACAGGTTGGTCTGGGTTGCTGCCACTCTGCCTCTGGTTTCTCAGCTCTGCTTGTCCATTTCTACCAAGAAGGTTTTTGAACAAGCTCCTATTTTCTTGGGAAATAGATATTTCTGAGCTAGAGAAAGTGCTTTGGAGTTAGAATTGCTGTGTGGGGGCAGAGTGTGTTGGCTTCTGCCCCCAGATGCTAGGGACACCATGGTAGAGAGCAGATGGAATTCAGCTGCCTTGGACCCATGCTTCAGTGCATGTGTGGTGGGGAGGTTAAGGAGAGAAGCAAACAGGTATGTCATATAATTCCGGGTTGGAGTTCAGAATAGTAACACACAGACAAAAGAAACCCACTGTAGACCATAGTCTGGTAATGAGCCACATATATTTTGTGAAACAACATTTCAGGCCAAAGAACAAATATATAGGTCCTGAAATACATTTGGCGAATAGCAGAGGATTGTGTGGCAGGAGCAGAGGGGGTGATAGGGAGGACAATACTTGCGGTTGCAGAGATGCCAGAGGCCAGGTCTGCTTGCAGCTGGAAGAAGGCTTTGTGGACAATTAAGAACCAGAGTCCGTGAAATGGACCCCAATGAAATGGAACTCCGACAGACTCCCACTGTGGTGTGACCATCCCACTTCAGCCCTTTACTGCAGCAGTTGTGAAATGGGAGCTGCTGGGAATGAGTCTCGAGGCCATGCGGTTTATGGTTTTAATTAAGTCCTTTTAGGCTGGAGCACTTTGTTTGGGATATAGACACAGACCAGTGGAGCATGTTGGTCCGAAGTATATTTACTGAATACCTAGCAAGCACAAAGGGAGCGAGTAGATTAACACAGATCCCAAGTTGCTCTTCTCTCTGTTTCTCTAGAAGTATCCTTAGACCCAGACTAAGGAATTTAGTTGCTGTATAGCACATTCTTGGTTTTAGGTCTTTGCTTATCTTCTATTATTTATTTTGCTTTTTATAGAATGGAAAGATCAGAGAAAATTCTCAATTATGGAGGAGAGTTAATAACTGGGGAAATGAAATGAAAGTGCTTGGCAGAAATCCAGGCACATGCTGATTCTGATACTGTGAATGAATACAATTAAGATCCATGCCATTCATTGAGAGCATGAGTGTTGTACTGTATTGTCGCTTGCATTGTTTAATCTGCATGTGCTTATATTCTCACCCCTCTATATTCCATTTCAGCCTGTTGAAAGAACCATATTTCATTCTTTCTGACCCTTCACACAATAGAGCATCAATCAAAATTTATAATACAATGACTATCCGACCTTTTGTTCTAATACCCTCTTAAATTAATATCTGTCTGGTACTGTTTATTACTACTTGTAAAGAAAACACCTTAGTGGAAAGGTTCTATTTTATATGTATGGATGTTTTCCTGCTTGTCTGTCTTACCTGCATGTATATCTGTGCACCATGTCTATGTCTGGTGCCTGAGCTGGCCAGAAGAGGGGGTTGGATCCCCAGGGACTGGAGTTACAGATGGTTGTGAGCAGCCATGTGCATGCTGGGAATCGAACCAGGGTCCTCTAGCAGAGCATCCAGTGCCCTCAACCCCTGAGCCATCTCTGTAGTCCCCGTGGGAACATTTTCTACATGTGTCACATTTGTAGCAAAATGACAGAAAGCTTTAATAAAGCCTCTCTCAAACATTTAAACCATTTTACATTCATTCATTCATTCATTCATTATTTTCCGAATGCTAATTTCAGAAAGGAATTGTTAAAAATCTGCTTTATGGCTAATAGGGAAGTGACAGCCATAAGATCTTGTAGTAGAAAGTGGAGATTCTGCCCAAAGTGAGCATAATGTCATGGTCACTGTGAGCATGTATCTTGGCCTGATGCTACTGCTTTATTTATTTATTTATTTTTTAATCTTTGCTTTTCCCCTTGTGCACTTTCTGGCACCTTTTATGGTATTGTGGTTTAAATATAAATTTAACTTTATATTAACAATTAAAATTAAAATCAAAATAGTTAATCAGACCACAAACTATTATTTAAATGTGAAATTATACTGGGCATAATTTTTTTTCTTTTTAGGCCATTTTCTTCCTGGAAGGAGTATATTAAATAGAAAAGTAGTTGTATATCTTTGCAGCTATAAGGCAGATGAAGTGTTAAAATGGAGAACATGAGTTTTGTTTTCCTTGTTTGAATTACATTTAATTTGTTGATGATACGTTATGAACAGAATCAAAAGCCTTATTGATAATCCATATGGGCCTGGCTTCTCTGGCCATCGATGCCTGGCACAGTGCATCTTTGTGTCAGCCCAAAGGGGCACCTTGCCCATAGGCTTTTGGCAGGACAAGAACAGCATATAGCTTTAAATGTTCCCTGGTTCAATGTGGGAAAAGCAGCAGCTAGCCAAGCTCAGAACAGAGTTTTCATTGTACTGCGGCCAGAAGGTGAAGGGGAACAGGGAGAGTGTGTGTGTATGGGGGGAACGCCTGCGGAACTTGTATCCTGCAGGACTTTCTGGTGGATGTAAGCTTAAAAGACATACAAAGATACCTTTGGTTAGAGGGAGTAAAAATGATTTAGGATCCCTATAATTTAAATTTAGAATATGCATCAAATCGTATCTGTATTTCCTGGTGGCAGTGAATATTACTGAAGAGCAGCTAAAATAATATGTACGAACAGTCAAACCCCAACAGCGTCGTAATTCCTCCTTACATTCCCCAACTTCCAACCCTTCACTCAGCAACAAATTAAGTCAGATCAGCTCAACACATTCTCTTCTGTCTATGTCCAGCACTAGGTTGTAGCCCAAGCTTCTAGCTTCTCCTGCCTAGAGTATCAAGAAGTTTCTATTAGCCTGTAAGCCTTCAGTGGAATATCTCAATCGCCAAATGTCCTCATAAGAAAGTGAGCACACAGAGAAAAGAGATCTGTAGAGGTCAGAACACCTGGAACACCGACATAATTTTAAACAAGAATCACGGGGAAGTTGTTTCTCCTTCTAAAGATGAACATCTTCGAAAGAATACAACTCTCACCTAGAAAGCACATATTATTGTTGGCTTGTAAAGAGCTTCACTCATAGTAACTTCTCTGCTACTCCCAGATTTTGAAGTTCTTATCTGAATGGCTGTCTCTATCTCCTGGGTTTCCCTTCTCTCCTGAATCTACTTCCGTTGTGTGTCTGACCGTTCCCATCTTTGAAACCGGTCCTTGTCAAATCTAATGGTGCTGTTTCAGTTTTTATATTTGTCAACAATTCAGATGCCCCTCATCCAAGGGCGACTACTGCCTAAAAACATCAGCAGCTTTGCTTAGCTTTCATAATGTGCAGTTTGCTGATTCTCCTTCTACCATGTCCACCACCGCTCTTTTTGGTCTCCTTTAGGGGACCCCCTTTTTTATCTTTTTTTAAACCTGTCCCTTAAGTAGTGACCTGTCATGGAACTCTTGTCTCTGCTACTTCAGCTATTGTTTTTCCTGAAAAAACGACTCTCTTCATGTCTAGTAGCTTTACATATCACCTCTTTATCGGTGGTGCCAAATTTCTATGTTTAGTTTAAGTATCTCCATTAAACCTTAGACTCTACTCAGTCTCTTCGGTTTCTTCATGTGATGTCTAGTTGGTATCTATTCTAACACAAAACCTGAGTACTGTGGGAGCCCGTTTTTAGGTTCCTGTGGCTTTCTTTACCCAGCAGGTCTGTATAGAGAGGATGATTAGGACCATGGGCCTGAGTGCAGGTGTCTGAGATGGTCTGCACTTGGCTGTGCTGGGGGGAGGTCTTTTGTTCTACCCATTGGTGTTTTTTTTTTTTTTTTTTTTTTTTTTTTTTTTTTATAAATGCCTTAGGGCAGAGACAGTCAGGGCCCATTGGAATAGGTTCCAGGTCCTCTCGAGGATATCCTGTATTTTCTATCTGTTTATCTCCACAATCTAAATCCTTCTATCTAATATTTCCTGCTGCTCGCACTCAAGAAAACTCTGGGGAACTGTGGGGTTGGTGGGTAAATGCCCCACAGAGTACCCTGGCAGAACCTGTTCCTTCTCGGTACTACATTATCTCTGTAGATTCTTCCATCACCCACCCCGTCAGGCATCTAAGCCAGAGACAGTACCATCTTTTCCTCTTCACCTTCTCTGACTCCCAGTGCCTCATTGACTCCAGCACAAGTTATGCCACTTTCTTTTCGAAACGTTTACTTCTCTGCACATCCTGTGTGTCCAGGCTTTGAAGTGGTTTCCTGTTTCTCACACATACACTTCTTTTCTTGCTAAATTAATCACCTAAACATTAAAACTAATTTAAAGTATAAACCAGATTATACTTTATTGTCTAAAAATTATCCACTGGCTTCCCATGCACTCAGCAAGTTCAAACTCCTCCCGTGGCCACACAGCTACAGCTTACCCAGCCTGCCTTGCCCGCTTCCTCCTCCTCTTTCTTTGAAATGAAGTCACTCTATTCTAGTTAATTCACAAACAAAAGCATGGCACAGCTGGGTTAAGGAAGCTACTCAAACATATGGCCAATCTCAAACTCTTTATATCTCAGTGAACCTCTGTGTAGTTAGCGTGGCCATTCTGAATTGGTCAATCCTATCAATTCACTATCAATTACATTTTCTTTTTTTTTTTTTTTTCAACAGGTTTCTCTTTAGCTTTGCGCTTTCTGAACTCACTTGTAGCCAGGCTCTCAATCACAGAGATCCCCTGCTCTGCCCCGTGCTGGATTAAAGGCGTGCGCCACAACCGCCCGGCTTCAATTACATTTTCATTCACTTACCCACCTCAAAAAGAAAAAAATATGAAATTCAAACTAGAAAAATAACCTTTTTGAAATGAAGAATAGCTTTATATCATCTGTCATGATTCATATATCTCTTTGTTTGCCTATCATTGCACATCATCTAATTTTATCCCCCTTCCTTCTTCTTAAAAGAATCCCAACTTGTTTAGCCAGTTATTCCTCACCTAAGCTCACCTTGGCTCAAAGAAGCTGAGCCAACTTTCTACTCCAATAGATGCAACTGGGCTGAGGATATTCCCGTCTTCCTCTGGTTGTAAAGCGGCAGCACAATGGGAATGTTGCTTCTGGAAAGTGTAAGAAAAAAACTACACAGGATAGTGTAGTCTCTTTGCTTCACATATTTCATCCCAGCCCTGAAGGTGAAGCTGATACCCTCAAGAGGCCAAAAGCAAAACAGCTTTTGGGAAATGAATTGGGAGTACCTAGACTTAGTCGAACCTTTAGGCTGTCCATCCTCTGGCTGTCCAGTTACTTGAATGAGTTGGTTTATTTGCTGCTTAAGTCAGCTTGAATTATGCTTCTGTTATTTGCCCCATTCTTGACTGATGCATTCCAAAACAGGCCCTAGTCTACTGCTCTACCTTCTTATGCAGATATCTTTTCGGTGTTAGGCCTAACCCTTAAATGTGCCAACCTTATTACAGCTTTAGCTCTTGTTACTTCTAGCTTTGAGTGGTCTTTGTGTTACTAGTTCAGGTTTGGGCTCAAGTCAAACCTTTTCAGTGAAACTTGTTCCTGCTAAACAACCTAAGAGACCTTCTTAGTCACTTCTACTGTAGCATAACGTTTATATTCT
The DNA here is from genome assembly GCF_004664715.2 of Peromyscus leucopus. Taxonomy (NCBI): domain Eukaryota; kingdom Metazoa; phylum Chordata; class Mammalia; order Rodentia; family Cricetidae; genus Peromyscus; species Peromyscus leucopus. The sequence goes on along the minus strand of NC_051072.1, from coordinate 28,837,218 downwards.
TCACAGCTCTTGTTTATCTTTGCATTAAGGTGTTTAACTATTTACTTTTGTTGTGTGTGTGTTTCTATTATATCCTTATCAGACTATAAGGTCTGAAAACCAAAACATTCATCTTTTTTACTTAGGATAGACATCCATAAATATTTATTAGATGGACACACACATGAATGAAGCCTTGGAGCTTATAGTAATCGGGTCCTCATCTACTTTCTCCATATTCTCTCATCTCCAACACCTTTAAGGGTCAAAGGTTATGCATTCTAAAGATACAACTGTGAATACTTTTCTAGAGTAGCTATGATAATTCCTTTAAGCTGGAATTAGAGAAATGCTTGCTAAGTTGGTCAGTTGGATGTAAGAGCAAAATCTTTAAGTACAAAGAACTGGCAATTTAAAAATAGTGGGAAGGGTTGGGCAGTGGCGGCGCACGCCTTTCTTTAATCCCAGAATTTGGGAGGCAGAGCCAGGCGGATCTCTGCTGTGGGCTGCAGGAATATATCATAAGAACTCAGCTGGTTATGGCAAAGTCACTACCTGGAGGGATCAAGGATTTCCTCCAGAGGAAGCCAAGTTCCAAGGAGCTTTTGGTGTTACTTGGCTTGTTATATATCAGCTGTCTTCTGTTATGAAAATCATGTGTGCTTTCATAGTTTTCCCAATTGACTTTTCCCTAAGAAGGGCTAACAGTGTGGACTGATCACTCTCTGGACATACACATTCCAGGCATTTGGAGAAGAGCCTCAGGAAAGGCTTTCTCTGGAATCAGATATCTCCCTTAGCCACTTTCACGTAATAACAGTCCATATGCAAGTCTCCTGATTTAAGATAAATTCCACAAGGAGACACCGCCTAGGTTAGGTGGACGTTAAGTAATAGCTTTACACAATTTAGCTAGGACCCTCCTTTCTTACATCCTTACTAACTTTATAGACCTTTAACTCCTTACCTAACCACTCCTAGGAATACTTAGATAACTTTCTGTCCTGACAGCTATGCTCAGCCAGAACCCCAGTCCAAGCCTCCCTGTAATTATCATCATTGGCAGCATCTGGCCAGGTCCATCCCCAGATGGAGGAGAGTACCTTATCAGAGATACCTCTGTACTCTCTAAGAACAGACGTAAGCATCCAGGTTACCTGTTTGAGAAGGCCTGGCGGATGTGCCAATTAAAGCCTTACTTCCTCCTTTCCCAAACCTTACCTCAAGTTCCAGATCTCCCTTTAACTATCACCAGAGGCATCTAGCTGTACACAGAATGCCTAGCGACTGAGCACACTTTCCCCCACCCTGCAGAAAAATGGCAGATATCTTGGACAGATAGGAGCCACAGGAAAAAAGAAGACAGCTTTATTTTCTCCCATTGACCTAGCAACTTATAGATTCTTAACATTTTTCTACCAATCATGTTTAAGAGTTTAATAGTTGAGCACATAAGATCCCTCTTAGATATTACCTGAATTTAGCCTTTAGTTAATTCATTTCCCCATTGGTCACTTCCCTTTGGGGTTTCAAATGATAATTAACGGTTATTGCCTCGCAATGTGATTCGTATCACCCCTCTGTTTGACCCTGGAAGCCTGGCTTTATATACCAGGACTTCCAGGGCACGGGGGATGGAGAAGAGAAAAGAGTATGGAAGAACTAGATGGGTAAGAACTTGTGAGGAACAAACTGAGATGGGGAAGAACTAGGTTGAATGGCTAGAAGAGAGTACTAGAGGAATGAGATGGAAGATGAGGAAGAGAAGATGGGGAAGTACTAGCTGGGTAAGAACAAGCTGAAAAGAACCTAGATGAGGCAGAATTAAGATGAGAGAATTAAGATAGAACTTAGAGGGAGCAGTAGATAAGTATAGAGAGAAATCAGGCAAGAAAGGAGATAGGCATGAAAACAGAACTGAAGCTGTGTATAAAGGATGTTATGCCAGAGGAATTAAAGCAAGTGGACTATAGAGCTCCGTGTGCTGAGATTCTATTTCCTGAAAATAGTCCTCGCTGTTAGTAGTTCTCTCTCCTGAGCCTCTGGGATGTATAATATCAAGGCTGGTTCCTCTAATATTATACAAGAGATCTCTGTGAGTTCAAGGCCAGCCTGGTCTACAGAGCAAAATCCAGGATGGGCATTAAAACTACAGAGAAACTCTGTCATGAAAAACCAAAAAAAAAAAAAAGTGAGAAAGGAGGTTAGAAGGAAACAGCACCAAAGAATATGATGTAATTGTAAGGAAATACCTCCACAGAACCCATCAGTATATACAATGCATATTTACTAATAAAATCTGATGTAAAAAGAGAAGACAGTGTCTTTCTTTCATCTATTGTTTAGCAATGGTGTAACATCATAATTTTCTGACTCTCTGACTTGAAACTAGGGGCTTGCTTATTTCTCCTTTTCTTCCTAGCTGTTAGCATATACATTGGGCTCATTCTTTTTTTGTGTGTGTGTCGGAGTTGAGGACCAAACCCAGGGCCTTGCGCTTGCTAGGCAAGCACTGTACCACTGAGTTAAATCCCCAACCCAAGGGCTCATTCTTTTAAGTGTTTTTAGAGTCATTCCTTGCTCACTTTCCCTCTTAACAGTTCTCCAATGGGGCCCCATTTCCTCTCCTGTTCCTTCCAAGCTTCCTGCTATTCATGTTCTGTATAGGGATTGCAGCCCATTCTTTGTATTCCTGCTGCGTTAGCCTTTCTAAAGTGCCTTTTTTTATACTGCTGTCGTAGTTAGGGTTTCTATTGCTGTGAAGAGACACCATGATCACAGCAACTCTTAGAAAGGAAAATGTTTAATTGGGGTTAGTTTACAGTTTCAGAGGTTCAGTCCGTTATCACCATGGCGGGATATGATGGCATGCAGGCAGACAGACATGGTGCTGGCGAAGGAGCTGAGAGTGGAGAAGGAGCTACATCTTGATCCCACAGGCAACAGGAAGTAAACTGAGGCCTTGAGTGTGGCTTGAGCATATATGAGACCTCAAAGCCCACTTCCACAGTGACATGCTTCCTCCAACAAGGCCATACCTACTCTAACAAAGCCACATCTCCTAATAGTGCCACACCCCATGAGCTTATGGGGGCCATTTACATTCAAGTCACTACATCTGCCATGCCTTTGCTATGGACTCAAGCAACACCACTCTTCTAGTTGAAGTCTTGGTTCAGTGTTTCTTTAGAAAGAACTGTCTCCCTTCCAATTTCTTCTCTACCGTGTGCTTTAGACGATATAGCATTCTTTCCATCCTCTGCCTGTGTCCTGTTTTCTCTCTCCTTAAGCTTTTGATTTTTATTCTTTCTGTTGAGCTGAAAAATTTAATTGCCCCTGCCTTAGGGTTACTGCTGTGGGATGGTCTGTATGTCAAATTGCTCTGATTGGTCAATAAATAAAACACTGATTGGCCAGTGGCCAGGCAGGAAGTAGGTGGGACAAGGAGAGAGGAGAGTTCTGGGAAGCGGAAGGCTGAGGCAGAGAGACACTGCCAGCCGCCGCCATGACAAGAAGCATGTGAAGACACCGGTAAGCCACCAGCCACATGGCAAGGTATAGATTTATGGAAATGGATTAATTTAAGATATAAGAACAGGCGGATCTCTGTGAGTTTGAGGCCATCCTGGGCTACCAAGTGAGTTCCAGGAAAGGCGCAAAGCTACACAAGAGAAACCCTGTCTCGAAAAACCAAAAAAAAAAAAAAAAAAAAAAAAAGATATAAGAACAGTTAGCAAGAAGCCTGCCACGGCCATACAGTTTGTAAGCAATATAAGTCTCTGTGTTTACTTGGTTGGGTCTGAGCAGCTGTGGGACTGGCGGGTGACAAAGAGTTGTCCTGACTGTGGGCCAGGCAAGAAAACTCTAGCTACAGGTTACTATTGATGTGATGAAACACCATGACCAAAGCAACTTGGGGAGGGAAGGGTTTATCTGGCTTATGCATGTCCATCCCAGTTCACCACCAAAGGAACTCAGGACAGGAACTCAAGCAGGGCAGGAACCTGGAGGCAGCAGCTAATGCTGAGGTCACGGAGGAGTGCTGCTTACTGGCTTGCTTCACATGGTTTGCTCAGCCTGCTTTCTTATAGAACCTAGGACCACCAGCCCAGGGATGGCACCACCCACAATTGGCTGGCCCTTCCCCCATCTATCTCTAAATCAAGAAAATGCTCTTCAGGCTTGCCTACAGCCCTCTCTTATGAAGGCATTTTCTCAATTGAGGCTCCCTCCTCTCTGATGACTCTAGCTTGTGTCAAGTTGACATAAAAATATCCAGGACAGATGTCTCTTCAAAAAATTATACTTAATTTCTTCCAGAACACCTGTCTTGATAACGGGCTCCACTTTGACAGTTTCTTACATTTTAAATCTCTCTTTGAACTAAGTGCTTAATCTTTCTTTCCATGATTTTTCAGAAAAACATTGGTGAGAAGGAACATGGAAAAAAATCTTCATATACAGTTTGCCATTACATAAACTTCACAAACAAGAGCGTGTGACACATGTGTGTTCCATAAACAAGTGGCACAAAGGCATTGGAAGACACAAAGACTCCAAAAGCTTCTAGAAGTCAAATTAGAATATAGACTATTTATGGTACTTTCTTTCAAAAAAAAATCTAGCTAGAGCTTCTAGGAGATTAATTATCATTTTCGTCTGGGGGAGTTTTTCAATAGACACACATAGTTTAGAAATAAGTTTATAGTCACATACTTTCTTTAACTAAAACCCTCTTTATTTTTTTCAAATTTCCACCAGTACATGCAACTTTTAAGAGTAACCTCCCACTTCTTGATTTTAACCTTAATTAATCTTAATCTATAATTGGAAGAATCCAACTCAAGATAAGTAGATGATATTTGTACAGTACTTGAAAACATCTTCCTCGAGCCTGTTTTGTAACAGCGAAAACACAGTTTTACTCATTTCACTAAAACATTTACGGTGAGTATTTTGTTTCCTAAATGTCTAGTGTTTTGCAAAGTTAGGGCTAGAGAAAAAAGTGACGGTAAGGTTCCCAAGTTTAGTTGTTGCAGAGTAGTCAAGGAGCAAAACTCTCAGAGCAGAGGCTACTGGAAGCTCTTGGATTTAGGACTTGGCAATTCATTAGATGTTTGGGAAGTGGGAGAGGCCTGCTTCTTCTGAAAGCTTCTGTAATTAGTGACGTGAGAGCAAAGTTTCTGTAATTCATAACACGAAAACACAAGATTGTAAAGCTCATTGATAACACTGGGGGAAACATCCTTATTTTCTCTTTAGAAATTGTTGCTGTGGACTTTAAATCTTCTAAGGGCATTTAAAAAATGTTCATATTTAAAGTTCCTGAGGAGCAGATAGGAAGTTTCTGCATGTCTCCAGGATGCAGAGAATGCCATATGACTGAAATTCCCAGAGGCTGATCCGGGTTTGACTCAGCCTCCTCCAGTCTCACCACATTGAGGGAATATTCCATTTTCGTCAGCACTATACCTCCATTTCTTGCTCTTTGGTCAAGACAAGGTCTTTGGAGATCTGACTCTTCACTATTTTTTTTTTCTTTCATCTTCTAAGACCCCAATTCTCCTTAACTGCAAAGATGAAGGGCCCTCTCTCTTACTATTTGAAAATGAACTCAGAGAAGAAAAATCTTGTTGTGGATTTGCAAAGTCCCTGGAGCCCAGAGAATAAAAAGACTTGGCAAGAACAAAGCAGAAATTAATACATTAAGAAAGTCTCTTGCCTCATGTTAAGTGGCTAGTTTTCACCTTTCATTCATACTAAGTGACTGAAAAAGTGTTGAAAGGCAGTACTTTCAACCATTTCCACCATTACTCACCATTTCCATGCAAATATAACCTGGAATAGAACATCAGTGTGACAACCTCCCCCCCTCCACACACACACATACACGTTCTTCATGTCTTGTGAGCTTGCTGCTTGAAATAGTGTGGTGTAGGGCTTGCAGCATCAGGACCACCCGGACACTTGTTAGGGATGGAGACTCTCAGAGAGCACCCCAGACCTCAGAATCAGAAGCTCCCCACGTGGTTCACAGGTCCTGTAAGGCCTGAGAAACACCTTTCTAGACAGCATTTCCTGCCCTTTTTCCTTTCCTACTGTTCAAATTGAGGCTGCATCCTTGTAGTTCTTATAGACCTTGTATTCTACAAAACAAAACAAAAACCACTTCCCAATAAGTAATAAAAGGGGCCTGCAGGTGTCGTGAACATTCTGTCCACCACAGACTTGCAACAGGAAACAGGTTTAGTTTACTTCTGTTGGGAACAAAGAGTAGTTGCTTTCTGTTTCTAAATTTATGCTGTTAATTTTACTAAGCCGTGTATGGAGGGACTTTCTGAGCTGGGCTAACTAAGCTATAATTTGAGGAATGAAAGAGAGGCCAGCATTTGGTTCCGATCCCAAATGCTGTTATGAACTGTTTCCTCCAGACACTGAGACATCTTCTGAGCCTCGTTACAAGTAGTTTTCAAAAGTTAATAGATGTGTAAAAATTCAATTTGGCTAATAAAATTCGCACTTGGGTTAACAATTTACACCTTGGAATGTCAATTTATTTTCCAATCAGATACGCCTCTTCATAATACCCCTAACTGTAGTAGGTCAAGGATTGGGAATATTTATCAATTGCAAATATTCCGGTTCTTTCTTAGAGCCCTCAACCCCCAACCCCATGGGATTAATCAAAGAAGAAAAACAGAATGTGTGAGCATTGTGCATCATTTCCGAATTTCATGGCATTGTTAGCTCAGTCCCACTCTTGTCTACTTTTAAGAATCAAATTTAAGACTCATTTGTGTCTTCAAGATAAATCAGTCAAATTCCTCCAATAATTCACAAGTGCATCCTCTTCCTGCTTCTGAAACAGTGTGTTCCAAATTATGTGGTGTTTCATAATGGTGCCTGGTATTGTGTTCTCCCAAGGAAAATACTTGATGCATTCAATATTTTTTTTCTGCTTCAAGTACTTTATTACCATATCTGCTGGCAGCACTAGAATAAATTTAGCAAACATCACCAAAGAAAGCTGATCTCGGTTGCCTCATAAAGATAATATAGAGATGGCCATTTTTCTTAATATTTTTTTTGAAATTTTAATATAGTTGCATCATTTCCACAGTTCCATTTTCTCTCCCAACCTCCCCAATGTAAATTCCTTGTTCTCATTCAAATTCATGGCTTCTTTTCCTTTAATTGTTGTTACACACACATATATACCTTATGTGTGTGTGTATATCATATATTCTTACATATATAAATGCAACCTGCTCAATACATAAAATGTTACTTATATGTTTCCAGGGCTGAGAGCACCAGACAGTTTTTGATACTAAATGGTGTGCCTGTTTTTTAAAAAGATGTTTATCACATGACTCCTGCGTCCAGTCAATCATCAAGCATAGATTAAGCAATGTAAGATACATGAGATCTTAATGTGGCACAGTGTATGGGCTTACATAGGGGGGGGGGGGGGGGGGGAAGGGACTTACTGCAGGGGAATGTCTGCTGCCATTCTGACAGAGGTCTGCATGCTCTGAGGGTCATGGCAAACATCACTGTGTGTGAGGGACAGGACCATGCAGTCAGATGGCACATCACCTCTTCTGAAAAGTGAAGTTATTGCTCTGAAAGTAATGAAATTCCAAGTTAACCCAGGAAACACAAAGGGCTTCCTAAATATGCATCCAATTGAACAGCAATTAGTTTGAATAGCCAACAGTCTTATAATATTATTAAATTATAAGATAAATAACAGGAGCTTGGGGGGATATCTCAGTCATTAAAGCATTCGCTTTGCAAGCATTGGGATCTGATTCTATTCCTAGTTCTCATGTAAAAGCCTGGGTATGGTAACATACTTTTTAATTTCGGTGCTGGAGAGGTCGAGACATGAAGATTTCTGGGCCCTGCTGTCCAGCCAATATAGCCTACTCCATGAGTTTCAGAACAGTGACTCTCTCTCTCTCTCTCTCTCTCTCTCTCTCTCTCTCTCTCTCTCTCTCTCTCTCTCTCTCACACACACACACACACACACACACACACACACCCCACATGGTGGTTGGCACTGAGGAAAATTGCCTGAGGTTGTCCTCTGGTCTCCACATGCATGCATACCTATACACACCTGAACCTGCACAGTTATGCACACACACACACACACACACACACACACACACACCCCACATACACACACACACACTCACACCACATACACACACAGACATGATGGTTATGCACATCACATATACTTACATATATACACCCCCCCACACACATACATCACACACACACACACACACACACACAACTGAAACAGGAACTTTTAACAAATAAAAAGCAATAAATTCTAGTAATCTAACACAAGTGAAATATTTTAATACAAAACCACGTGACTGCCATGCAGAGAGGTGCCTGCCTTTAATCCCAGCACTTAGGAGGCAGAAGCAGGCAGCTCTTTGTGAACTCAAGTTCAGCGTACCTACATAGCAAGTTCTAGGCAACCAGAGACACTTAATGAGATGCAACTGAAACCAAAACCACAAACAAAACTCCCAAACCACATGACTGCGAGGATCTCATGGTCTAGAAATCAGAACCCAGTGGCTAGTAAAATACTCTCCCAGAATGAGCTTCCTGTCTGACTCATTCTTCCCCATTTCTAGCTAATGTTGCCCGAGTGAATCACTACCCAGTGCTACACTGTGAAGTCAGTTATTACACATTCTTGGCTTCCATTCAAGGATGCTTTTAGAAACATTTTGTAAAACAAAATAGAGAGTTTTATGTCTACCTATGTGGCTGTGTTTTATGTAGGAACCAAAGAAAAGTTTCAAAGAGTTTCCAATATTAATCTTCCACGTCTGAAAAATGATTTGTTATTAAAATTATTAAGTTGTGAAAACAACCATTGGATTTCTCAACATACTTAGTGAGACCATTTCTGAAAGATATAATGGCTATGATTCCAGATCTAATCAATGGCACAGCTCTCCTTCCCCAGAGAGTTAAATTGATTAGCTTTTATTCTTTTTTTTTTCTTCTGTGAACCATAACACTATGGAAAGTCCATGCTCCATGTCTTTGCCCTCCGACTACTTTTAGAATAGGTCTAAGAGGGCGTTCTTTACTGTTTTTCACAGAAACTACTTCTATGTGTACGTGTTCCGGGTTCTCTGGAAGTCAAACATGACATCTCCATTTGATGACGTTCAGTCATTCCACCTTAAAAGAATCAGATAAGCCTTGGTCTCTCTGACATCCCAGGAAGAGTTATTTTCATGTTGACTGACAAGGAATTTATGGACCGTGGCTATCACTGTGGACCTCTTCCCATTCCTGTGGCTGTGTCCTCTTTTCTTATTAACATCTCTGCCTTACCTTCAGTTCATTTATTTTTTTTATCCTTGATTTGGGGTAATAATTTACCATGACAGTTAAGTACATTTCTTTCTTCAACTAAATAACAAAAGAGCTCTTTGATGCTTTTCTATGGATCACCTTAGAACTTCGGTGTTTTGGAAACCTTTAACTCACAATAGGTAGAAATGGGTACATTGGGCAGCTTCATTCTGGATGCTTCTATGGGCTTAAACATATTATTGTAAAACAATAATAGTATCTGGTATTTGATAAGGCTGTTTTTGGGGAGAGGGTGCAAGAATCATTAGTATGTTACAAGAATGATCTCACTTAATTCATGAATTAAATCTACGATAAGAATGATCTTTCCTTTCTTTTTTTAAGTGCCAGTTTAACTATGCAGACTGCTCAACAGAGTGGGCATAGAAACCCACTCTGGGTCCCATAGGTGGTTAGTAATACAGCCTTGCTTCCAAGCCTGACAAAGGCACTAATATTCAGTCTCTATAGTCCTGAAGGTGAGTTGGCATTTCTTTGAGTGTTTTTGTTTATGGATCTCTGTCATTGTCTTGTTACTGGATTCTAGTGATAGTAAACGAAGCCAATAAACAGGATGAAACAAAACACCACTGAAGGCTAGCATCGGAAAAACCTAATTGCTAAATGAGCCATAACCATGTTCCCAGTGCTGATGATCAAATGATCCAAACCACAGAACTAGTTAGTAATTGTATTGAAAATATAACCTAGAGTTTTTTTCAGACCCATCTGTAAGGGCTCTTTAGTGTTCTTTTTCCATTTTTCATTTCCTCCCAGATTCCTTATCTATTATTCACCTGTCACATAATTTCTTAATTCTAAAGTGAAGCTTAGGGATATGTAGAAGTTTGAAAGCATGCAAAAAGAAGTATGGCAATAGTTTATAAATTAGAGTCCAGAAAGCAATAGTATGTACTTTATATTTTCTCTTTGATATCTTTCTGTTTATAAGTTATCAATTACAGGTGTTTTTGTTTGAAAAATGAAAACACTTAATGAAAAATAAAAACATAGAAACAGACATGTATATGTGTCTACATTGATAATAGATTAATTAATTTAACAAAAAAAGAAGTTTTCCTGTTCCTTAAGATGTAGCCATAGTCCAGGGAACTGTATGTGCCAGGATGTGAGTGGGGGTGTGAGGTGTGGGTGGGGAGGAGGGTGGGGGAGTGTGGGGAGGTAGTCTGGGAGAATGGAAGATAATGGGGGAATAGAGTCAGGGAAGAATTTTAAAGTTCTTCATAAATCAGTGACAAGAAGTATCTCTTGGTCAGTGGATGAACACAAATGTAAATTTGGCAAAAGTCAAATATTTAATGTAGAATTGAAATCTATAGGTTGGAAATAAATTGAAAATTATTAGGCCACATTGTAAAAAATGTGGAAAAGCCTAGAACATGTTAAAAAGCATTCTGAATTTGGTGTTGGTTCATTTCTTTCCCAAATTTATAATATAACTACCTGTTTCTGAGAACTATCTGAATTGCAAAAAGAAGTGTGGAAGTTGTGTGAATAGTATTCATTTTGTTCTTTTAAATGTGTGTGCACACACCAGTTAAGAGTTAAGGCTAGTATATCTTCCCAGGTTCTGGGCTGGAAGAATCGGAGATAATGATACCTTAAATTAAGGTAAAGAATATTTTCAAACTAGTTTTAAAAAATTACCTACTAGCTTGATAAAACAATCAGCTAAATTCTGGAAGTAACCTCTGAAGAGTTATTTCAGAGTATTAGCTGATCTATCTACCAGTGAGGCTTTCTTCCTAAACCTCACTGATGTGTAATGATGGATTGTTAAACAGATGATGCGCACATAGAATCCTAGTTTGAAGGAATGAATCTACAGCTAAGTTCCTCAACAGAAATGATCTTATCGGCTATAGGTCTGCTGAGGTTGCAATGCAGAGCTCTGGCTTATGTGAAACGCTACTCCCCACCTCCACACGCAATCTCTCATTCCTTCTACAATTCAGTCAAACGTCAGAAGTGCAGCTGTACCGAGTAGGACAGTGGTTATTAATTTAATGAGTATTTGCTGCACGTTAGCAGACAGTATTATCCTAAATATCATACAGGATTCAGAGGTGAATCATACATGTATTGAACATCCAAGATTTTACAATACGATAGAACAACAAAAGAGCATGTTTCATGTACTATACATATGTGTTGTACAAGACATGCATAATAAAATGCTGAAATGGTCAGATTCAATGAAGAGAAGGAAAGACCATGGAAGATCATGGCAACATTTTGATGATGATGCAATTTGTGTTAGAAAGGCTTCTACTCTTTATGTGACTATCCTTTCTTCATCCATATTCTTCCCTGATTACAAAAATCCAACTCTTTTCTGCTAGTCTGGAGAGCACCTTGTTCTTCTACCTTTTTTTGTGTGATTCCACCAAACCTGTCAACTGACTGTTGCTCCTTTAGTAGATTCCAAATCCCAAAAGGCTGAAGTACCATCTGTCTTGCTCTAGAGCATACATCCAGTTCTGAATGCAGTACTTGCTATGGGAAGGGCACAGGAAATATGTGTTGATTGATTAATTGTAGTTGGGAAGAACAGTATGAGCAAAAAGGGCAGTATCAGATAAATAAGAGCTGGGGATTGGCAACGTAATTGAAATACAGGGCAAATATAGTAATTATTAAAGTGGAAAGATATGTAGATTATAGGTACTTTGACCTTTAGGCTAGTAAACTTGATTTTTTAAGAATTAAGATACAATTGGCATCTCTTTTAAGCATAAATCTAAACCAATTGTGTATGTTTATGAACCAATGGGGCTGTTGTCATGAACCCAAGGTATAACATATCTAAAGGCAAGGGCAAAAAGCATTGAAAATATTCACAAGAGCAAACTGCATGCTAGGTGCCACATAAATGACTTCATCGAGACATCCCCAAATGTTACTGGTAAGTCCATTGCCCAAAACAAGTTCTCATTATCTCAGGGGCCAAGAAATCTACTTCTCAGATCTCCTGTGGCTAAGAAACAGCTTCCATGCCCTAAAATCCATTCATCCAGTGACTTATCATGATAGACACCAAGACAAGACCATTCCCAGGAGACTGGAGAGTCTCCCATCCATTGACGTTGATTTGAAGACTGTCAAGCTGGCTGAAGTTTTCTTAGCAGACCTCTGCTAAGACTTGCCCTCCCTTCCTCTTTTCCTTTCTCTTGGCCTTCTTTTTCTTTCTCTTTTTCATTCATTTTTTTCCCTTTCCTACTCCATAGAGAATTTGCATAGAGATAGAATTTGCAGTCCACTCTTCTCTTGCTCCCCGCTTCCCCTCCCAGGCATTTCTCCTCATAAATCTGTCACGTATCTAATACCCCAGTAAATAGTCTGCGGCTTTCGCATCCAGAAAATCCAAGCTCGCACAGCAGCCACCAAACTGATCATTGTCAGGATCACAACATCTTGACTAAACAAAATGATTTCTCTTCGTCAAGACCCGGCGAGCTGGCTGCAGAAGAGCCTGGAAAGCACTGTACTACAGCTTTATGAGCCACTTAGCTTTGTTTTTCTTCTAAGAATGGAGGACACGCACTGGGTAAAAGGGCTGGCAAGCTGTGAAGCGGAAAGAGAGACTCAAGGGTCTGGAGGGGTTCACACTCAGGTTAACTCCATGCCAGTGGTGTGTGTGCGCGCCAATGGGTGGGGTGGGGTGTCTGAGGCTGGAATAACACGCTGGCCTCATCACCCAGGGCCTTTTCTCTTACTTTTCATTTTCCTCTTGAACACGCTTTCTTTAAATTTGTTTTGTACGCTTGTGCGTTTCGGCTGCCTTTATTCAGGAATTTCCTTCTCCCTTCTCCGGTTACCCTTGGTGTTTTGTCTCTTCCACACACACCCACATTCCTCTCTTTTGTGAACTCATCCGTGTGAAGTCATTGCCATGCCAAGACCCTCACCAGATAGAATCTAATCTTGGAATCTCTGCCTCCAGAATTTTGAGCATAAACTTCTCTTTATAAATTGACTTCTCTGAGATATTGTTATAGCAACAGAATATAGACAAAATTGAAGATGACTCTCCCTAACAGCTTGGTTTTTCTTTATAATTTTTAAATCCTTTTCAGAATCCATATGAAGGAACAGAAACAACAGGAGACTATTACCAGCCTTGTCTTTTTTGTTGTTGTTCTAAAATTCTTTTTTGTTATTTTTATTATTAATAATTTTTCTATTCATTTTATATACCAACCACAGATCCCTCTCACCTCCCTCCTCCCATCCCCTAGGCTTCCCCCCATCACACCCCCAATTTCCACCTTCTCCACGGCAAGGTCTCCCATGGGGAGACAGGAGAGCCTGGTACATTCAGTTGAGGCAGGTCCAAGCTCCTCCTTCCTGCACCAAGGTTTCACAAGGTGTCCTACCTTAGGCACTGGGCTCCAAAAAGCCAGCCCATGCACCAGGGATGGATCTTGATCCCACCACCTGGAGGCCTCCTAACCAGTTCAAGCTAAATGACTGTCTCCCCTATCCAGAGGGCCTAGTCTAGTACCATGCAGGCTCCACAGCTATTGGCTCACAGTTCATGAGTTTCCACTAGTTTGGACCAGCTTCGTCTTATACAAAACCTCTCTTGCCTTTAAGACAACTTTTCTCATTTGACTCCCAGGCATTCTTGGGAGCTTGAAGAGACTGATACTTGCCAGAGAGTGCTCCAAGCAAACAAAACCTCCAGACCTCACCCACAGGACTATAAAGTACTAAATCCTTTTTAATGTCTGTGAGAGGGTTGCACCTTGGGAGCCATCTTGATTCCTAACAAATACGAATGCTCTGCCTTTCTGAAAGGAGATAACCTTCTCAAAATTTAGAGCAATTTCTGTTCTAAAATATCTAAGAAAAGTATGTTGCTGGAAAGAAGCCTCATGGGACATGCCCTATGACTGGCTGGCTGGGAAAGAAAAGACTAGGGCCTGATGTGTTGATGGTTCTGCACGTTACACAGGCACCACCAAGAAGTGGGGAGTTCTATCATTAAACACCTTCCTGGGACAACTCTGAAAGACACCACTGAAGGAAAATCTTCACAGTGGGCAGAATTTTGGGCAGTACACAAGATCATATATTTGTTAGAAAGGAGAAATGGCCAGATGTGCAATTGTTTGCTGATTCATGGGCTGTAGCCAATGGATGGGCTGGAGGGTCAGGTACTTGGAAAGAGCATGATTGGAAAACTGGTGATTCAAACATCCAGGGAAGAAGTAGGTAGATAGATCTCTGCAAATGGGTAAAGGATATGAAGATCCTTGTGTCCCAAGTAAATGCTCATCAAAAGGTGATATCAGCTGAGGAGGAGTTCGGTAATCAAGTAGATAGCATGATCCATTCTGAAGGCAGTCAGCCTCTTTCCTCAGCCATTCCTGTCATTGCCCAATGGGTCCAAGAACAAAGGGCCATGGTGGCAGAGATGGGGGTTATATATGGACTCAACAACATAGACTCCCATTCACCAAGGATGACATGGCTATAGTGGCTGCTGAGAGCCAGATCACCAACAGTAGAGACGAACACTGAGCCCCAGATATGGCACCATTCCCTGGGTGACCAGCCAGTGACCTGGTGGTAGGTTGACTACATTAGACCACATCCTCCAGGAACGACAATGCTCTGTCCTTACTGGAGTAGATTCCTATTATGCTTATGGATCTTCCTTTCCTACACATAATACTTCTACCCAAACTACCAACCGTGGACTTACAGAGTGCTTTTTCTACTATCATTGTATTCTATACAGTATTGCTTCTGGCCAAAGAACTCACTTCACAGCCAGAGAAGTGTGACAGCAGGCCCATTATCATGGAATCCACTGGTCGTACCATGTTGGCTTTTTGAAGACACAGTCACAGTGCCAATTAGGTGGAAACAGCCTGGAGGGCTGGGGCAGGGTTCTCCAGAAGCCAGTATATGCTTTGATTTCCATGTGTATGATATGATTTCCCCCATAGCCAGGATCCACAGGTCCAGGAAACAAGGGGCTGAAAAGGGAATAGTTCCACTCATTATCGCCCCTAGTGACCCACGAGGAAAATTTTTGCTTCCTGTTCCCATGACCTTAAGTTTTCTACTGGCCCAGAAGTTTTGGTTCCAGAGTGAGAAGTATTCCTGCTGGGAGATATAACAAACAGTCCACAGAACTGGAAGCTCAGACTTTCCCTTGGCCACTTTGGGATTCTGATGCTTTTAAGCCAACAGGCTAAGAAAGGAATAACAGTGTTAGGAGGGGTGATTGATCCAGATTACCAAGGGGGAACTGGATTGCCTCTCCACAATGGAGGTAAGAAAGATTATGTCTGGAGTGGAGGAGATCCTTTACAACATCTCTTGGTGCTATCACATCATGTGATTAAAGTTAATGGGAAACTACACCGACCCAATCCAGGCACAGACCCATCAGGAATGAAGGTGTGGGTCACTCCCCCAGGAAAGAGCCAAGACCTGCTGAGGTGCTTTCTGAGGGTGTGAGAAATACAGAACAGGTAGTATAGGAAGGCAGTTACAAATACCAGCTAAGTCCATTTGATCAGTTTCAGAAATGAGGATTATAATTGACACAAATGTTTCTGTCATATTTTGTTAAGAATATGTTAGTACAGATATTTGTGTTTTCTTTCTTCAATTTCTCATCATGCAATGTAACATCAATTAAGAGAATATCAGTGGCTATCATATTTAAGTTTGAAATAATGAAAGAATGTCTCTCGATGGACATTGCCACCTATTCTAAATTTTTAATGCATTTGCTGTGTGTACAAGGAATATCATGGTGGACAGAATTATGACCCAGCTATCATTTTCATTTGTAAATTAAGCATGACATAAGGAGATATGATTGTGTGTCAAACTGACAAGGGGTGGATTTATGATGGCAATTGTTGGTGGTCAACTTGACTACATTTGGAATTAACTGAAAGCCAAAAATGACTGGACACACCTGTGAGGGAATTTTTTCTTAATTTAATCATTTGAAGTGGGAAGACCCACTTCTAATCTGGATCTTTGAGGTGGGAATATACACCTTTAATCTGGGTCACACCTTCTGCTGGGGACCCATATAAAGGACATGCAAGAACAAGGACAAGCTCTCTTTGCCTGCTTGCTCTTGTTCTCCCTAGCAAGTTCCTTCCTTCACTGGCATTAGAACCTGCCTCTTTTTTTTTTTTTTTTTTTTTTTAAGGATTCCTGTGTAGATTTAAGACCAGCTGAGACATCCAACCTCTGGACTGGATTCTTGCACCTTCCGTTGGTAGACAGCCACTGTTGGACTACCTGAACCACAACCTGTAAGCCATTCTAACAACATATATATGTTCAATCTATCAGTTCTCTTCCTCTACAGAACTCCGACTAATACAGAAAGTATAACGGGCTCTGTGATCCTTACCCAAATTTCCCTTTGAGGAAGGAAGGATTGCCTTAGAAATCTTAGACCACTTAAAGACTGCCTCAGCTGCAGAGACTCTTGCCTGAGTTCATGGTCCTTCCTGGTACAGCCTACACTGAAGTCTCAGTGACTGACTGACAACAAAATCTGGCTGTATCAGTCAAGGTGGAAGTTGGATGGGAATTTGAAAGTGGGAGAATTCCCAGTCAAAGCCTCTCTTCAGAGCTGTTTGTCTTTTTTGTTTGTTTGCTTGTTTTTGTTTTTGTAGACAGGGCTTTGTTTTGTAGACAGGGTTTCTCTGTGTAACCCTGGCTGTCCTGGAACAGCTGTTTGTCTTCAATGAACTATGTTAACAAAACACCACCTCAGAATATTCTTCCCATCAAAGTCAAATTGCAAAGCCAGGTATATCACTGGCCATTTAGATGGACATTTGAAAATAGTTTAAGTATATTCATAGCTATTTCTTCAATCAAGTATTTGATTAATCAATGGGCAAGTTATTCAGCAGATTCACTAATGTGTCGCCCCCCCCTTTTCCTCTCCAAGCACACTGAGGGATATGCTAACAAGTAAGAGACTGAGTGCTTCAACAGAAAACCATGGAAGGAAATTGGATTGCACTGAGACATGAAAAATAATAATTCATACAGCAAGTTTCTAGTTTTTCTCCATTTGCTGCCCTAGATCCATTCTCCATCCTTCTCTCCCCTGACTTGGGATGCAGGAGACTGGCCTCTGCAAACAGCATCACCCAGGCTTCCCCACTCTCAGTTGAGTTTAGTTATTGGAAACCATAACTCCATGTCCACAGGCTCATGCCTCTCTGTGCTTCTGGAAATGCTATCCTCCTCCATGATGGCTCTCTTTGCACTTTTCAGAGTTTTACCAAGAGTCTGGATTGCCGTGCTCCTTCAGACCTGGAGACGGGAGAGTTCTCAGGTAACTGTTAGCAATACTCATCATTCCAGGCTGATTTTCTTAACTGTCCCAACCTTTTTGTAAGCTGATAATATCAGAGAGAGAGAGAGAGAGAGAGAGAGAGACAGACAGACAGACAGACACACACACAACACACACACACACACACAGAGAGAAAGAGAGAGAGAGAGAGAGAGAGAGAGAGAGAGAGAGAGAGAGAGAGAGAGAGAGAGAGAGAGTGTGTTTCAGCCAGGTCTTTTGCATTTGCCATCTTTTTCTTCCTAGACCCAGACTGATAAATAGAACTGAGTTGAATTTTTATGCTATAATGCTGATTGGTGGTATTCAAAACCAAGTAATTTAAAAGCTGTGAGGGAATGAAGTGTAGGATGATAATACACTGCTCAAGTTTTAGACCTTGACAACAACATCTTTTTTGTCTCTTGTCTCAGAATCTGCTAGTATGAAGTATCAAAACATCAGGAGAGTTTCATTGAGATGTTCTTCCTCAAAGACACTAAGACGCTTCATGAATAGACGTGTTTAAGATAATTTTCATCACTGGAATCTATAATTTGATCACTTGGTTCAAATATGGTCTGAAGGCTATTTTATTATACCATTGTCAAGTATTGATCTCTTCACACTTCTAAAATGCCTAACGCTCAAATGGCGGAGTTATTTTAAATGCAGCTATTCATGAAGTGTTCTAGTAAGTTTTTGAGAAAGAACAGCTAAATAAAAATCTCCTGTTGCGTTGATGACTCCTAACACAAGCAGAAGCGTGGGCTAAACACATGCAGGATTTGATGGAATTAAAGTAACCATTTGGTTCCTACACTCTGGTATTAATGGCTGCACCATGCCGCTTGTAACTATTCTCTACTTTGGAAGTAGAAGTGAAAGGAGAATTTCAGCAGCAGACATTAGGGGAAGAAATACAGAGTGCATGGCACCAGGTCTCTTTCTATCATAACCTCACTTTATTTGCATAATGCAGCCTCTCTCTGAAGTGTGTACGTTTTGGTTAAGCCTGAGGGTTCAGAAAAGGAGGACTTAGTACTTTGCACTGGATACTATACCACCAGTCAGTGGCTTTCAAATATATATATTTCTTAAAAATCAATCTACAAAAGAAATACACTTTACATTTTGACCAATAAACACCTCATTTATGTCTCTGTTAGTCACAAAAATGCTTATCTTTCCTCTAAGTGACATAATCTTATATAATATAGGTGATAGTTTATGCTCCTGCTCTGGAAAAATTACATAAAAAGGCAGTAGATGGAGCTTGCTAAATAAATTTCATGGAAATCTGACAGCTGCTGTTTACAATGTAAGAAGCACCAATGAACAATTACCATTTTATTAGTAAACAAGTCTAAATCCATGATATAAAAATGAATCCCATATTCTCTTTTATTCCAAGACTACTTACATAAATACAATTGAGTGTAGAGTAAAATAAAAATATTGAATTTGTATTCTTATAATTAAGCAAGGATTTTCATATTCATTAGTATAATTTGATGGCTACAACAGCAGTCAGATCAACGAGAAAATCGGGGCTCAAGATGAAGTGATTTACAGACATCCCACTGCCAGACAACACAGACTTCCAAGTTCAGACTGGAGTTTGAACTCTTGTGGCCCTTGTAGGTTGCTTGTAGGCAGTTTGAATAATCACAAAGTACAATTAAGAAAGTAATAAACCTAACTGTAAAATAATAGAGATATCTGCCACTCACACTTTAACTGGGAATCCTCAAAGTAAATGGAAGTGTATACTCTCAACGTTCGGAATTCTCAGGAGAACACTGTTAATTTTGCCAACATGGGACTTCCATTATTCCCTCATTTACGCACATTGTTCCTATTATTGTTACTATTACTGGAAAGACAGACCCTCTCCTTTTTGTCACTTGAAATTCAAGTCATGTTTTCCATGCCCAGATTTAAACACCTTCTTTTTCATGCACTTTTCCGAACATTACCATCTCCTGGGACCCTTTTCAGTGTTTGAAGTCCCATCCTCATTTATAGTCTCCCACAATATTAGCAACTGACCATGTTGCCTTGTTATTTTGATATTATTTTATATGCATATATTTCAAAATTTCTGATTAGACTATGTTCTCTCATAATATGAGCAACTAAGTCTTTTGGTGGCTACATCTTTCTTAGAAGACCTGAGCAAAAAATGCCACCCTGGGTATGGTACCTTACAATTTGGAAGAAAGCCCTGATTTCCCAGTTCACTTCAGGGATACAAGCAAATTTCCAGCTTCTCCTTCGATGGAATTTGTCCATACTTTAAATATCCAGCTCTTCCAGCCCCACTTAAGGAACTGGTTTCTAAATAGCCCAGGTCTGGGAACCATTGGAACTTGGTATTCATGATTGCCCCAGGAGCACAGAGAACAAACAGCTGACTTTAAGTAGTTGCAAGAATATACCAGCAGCTCTTCCTTTTGCTCAGCACAGGGCAAGCAGGCAACAGACACCGCTCCTACTTTTTCCATGGAAGTTGATTGACCGCACACCTAAAAGCACAACTTTGCCAGCTGCTGCTCATGGGTCAGGCTTGTAATCAGCCTGCATCTGGGAGCTGAGAGAGCAGGCAATTGTGAGAGGCTGAACAGGCATGTGGCCATGTTCCATGGATCCTTTCCCTGGCTGGCTTCAAAGAGAGAATCAAGCCTCCCATAAACCCACTTGTCCCCTAGAGCTGATAGATCCCACCATTCAGAGGCCCCTGGGAGTGACAAGAAGAGCTATAAAGGGCTTATGACATGTGTGGTGTATAAGAAAGCAGGGACATCTGCCGTACAGCCGCTTCCTGGCTTAGCGAAGGCCCTCCAGCTGCTGACTTATTTCGGATGAGAGAATGAAGTGGACTATACGTATATACTACCATCTCTATTCCAGCTGCTTTCCAATGGAGAAACTTATATCTTCTCTACCATGGGGGATGGGTGAGGGTCACCAAAAATTAAAATGTTGATTTGAATGAACAAAGTAAGTCTGAGTGGTACCTAGAGTTTCTGTCTAGTTTTATCAGTGAGGTTCACTTGCTGCACAACCAGGCTGACAAGTTTGAGAGAGACCACTGTTTTGTCTTATGTGCCCAAACTCAGATAGTAGTCCAGGAAAATGAAGAAACAAGGAAATCGTGTTCCAAGGAAACAGTACAGCAAATCTATGGAAACTGACCTCAGTGAAATGATGAATAACTTATCCGACAACAAATTTAAAATAAGTGCCACCAGATCTTTCTCAAGATCAAGAGGGCAGTGCATGAACAAAACGTGATTTCAATGAAGAGAGAATATATAAAAAACACTAAGCGGAAACAAAGAGTCTAAAGCAGATGATAATGAATTTAAAACAAATCAGCAGAGAGGTTCATCAGAAGTTAGGTCAAGAGACTAAATCCCGGTAATCATGCGATATAAGGAAAGGATGACTCCTGTGGCTTGCTCCCTGACCTCCACATGTGCACCATGGTATGACCAACACACACACACACACACACACATACACACACACACACAATATATATATATATATATATTTCTCCCCCACTCGAAATTTGCTAAGAGATTTTCCTTACTAGAAGGTGAGTAAGGAGAGAGTAATTTGTTTGACTCTGTTAACTATAAGCCTCATATATTTATTATAATATATATAATAAGACAAATAATTAAGAAAATATAGACAGGCCTCATGGCACATGCCTTTAATTCCAGCCCTTAAGAGGCAGAGATAGGCAGATCTCTGTGAATTTAAGGCCAGCCTGGTTTATATATTGGTTTCAGGTCAGCCAGGGCTACAAGGGAGACCCTGCCTAAAAAAGGTAAATTAAAGAAAATATAGTCCACTAAATAAATTAGTTATAGGAGAAATTGTTTAAGTTACTCTTCCTAACAGATTTATTTTTATAGTCTCAATTTGTTCTCATTTCCACTTTCTTTTTATATATTTAAAATTCTCAGGCTAGAGAAAAAGAAATTTGGCTCTAAACATCTTTATGATTGGCACATAGTAAGTTTCAATAAGTGTTTATGAGATGAATGAAAGACTGAATGGGAGGTATGGAAGAGAAGGACCAGTGCCATGGAAATAGTAACAGGTCCTTTAGTGCTTGACACCTATGGACAATTGAATTATACTCCTTCATCTGACAGCAAATTGCAATAAATCAGTCAACTTTAGCAATTAATGATGTTCATTAACCATGTCAGGGATGAGAGAAGGCAGGGGAAGATTCCATTTGCACTGATGATTTAGTGAGACTTTGGAAAAAAAATAAGCCTATGATGTGTTTTGAATTTAGTTTCTTATCTGGGACAAATGCTTGATAACCACTTAGAAAAATATATCTATTAATGAGTCAAGGTCCTTAAAATCCCTTTGAAGCCATTAGCTCTAAAACTATGGAGTAAGGTTTTTAAAACTACCATGACATCATAAATAGATTAAAAATGAAATAAATATGAAAAAGTAATGTTACACTAACAATTATGTAAGTCACAGTTTAAGACATATCATTATTCATTGTGTGGTAAACTCAGTAGAACTACAGGTTTTGTAGAAAGGAAGATGCTAGTTTTTCTCAAAATACATTCTTTTCTGAGGCTATTAGACATGGTAAGGATAAATGTCAAGGTATCAGCACAGAATGGCAACAGGAGAAAATGCTGAGTGAGGATGACGACAGTGTTTTTAAAATGACAAATCAGTGATGTCTGAATGGAGAATGACACAGTATCATCTGCTGTCTTTTGGACTGGAGTTTGCTTATTAAGAAGCAGTTCAAAGAGTTTCAGCATAGCCTTGGGTACACTGAAGGGTAGGATCACACCAATGCTTCTAGTGTTGTGGAATGATCTTATTATACACTGTGAAGATGTGTCTTTGCCAAGGCGCCTTCTGATTGGTTTAATAAAGAGCTAAATGACCAATAGCTGGGCAGGAGGTATAGGCAGGACTTCCAGGCACAGAGAGGACTCTGGGAAGAAGAGAGGGGAGATACCAGGAGACACAGAGAGAAAACAGGAGGTACAAAATGAAAGAGAGTATTACCATATGACAGGACATAGATTAATATAAACGGGTTAATTTAAGTTATAAGAGCTAGTTGAGACAAACTTAAGCTAAAGGCCAAGCTTTCATAATTAATAAGAAGTCTCTGTGTCATTATTTGGGGCTGGTGGTGGAAAAGAAAGTCCATCTACATTTTGGGATTGTTTTAATATTAATTTTTTTATTAATTTTGAAATTAATATATTGTCTTTAGTACAGCTGCTGGCCATGTGGCCATTCTAATGTGCTGTCTAGAGCCTCTTTAAGAAGGCTTGTTGCTATCAGAAGTACTCTAGGCATAGCCTTCAATTTCTTATGCTCTTGAAGAATTGCTTCAGTGGTAAATGACTACCACTTTTAACGGCAAGGTTCTCCCTACATTCAATTTGCTATGCAGTTGAATAGAATGGATCTCCATCTTGGACCTAGGGAAACATCTTAGGGGATTTCATGGATCCGGAGTGCTTTATGGAGACAGCTGAGGTTTGCTCACAGTTGTTCAGCTTATCTTCCACTGGTACTAATCCCAAAGTCGCTCCTTAGTAAATGCATGCTAATTTCCAGCTCAGAGTCCAATTTCCTGGAATACCCCACCTGAGACAATTTTCTCTTACCTTTCAACAGTACTTCTTCATTAGTTGATTAAAAAAAAACTATCAGCCCAAGTCTCTGCATACCCCATTCTCCAAACTAACTTCCTAGGCCTCTCCCTAGGATGTTCTGAGCCTTTCCACAATCCTGCAACTAAAAGTCTAAAGTCTAGTCTTATGGCATCAAGCTTGAGGACCGTCCTGGTGTGAGGGAAGTGTTGGTAAAAGATTTGCTAATCAGCGTTTAAATATGCCCTCAGCCTGCGAAGCCACAGTATCCAGGGAAAGGGATTATGGGAAAGACCGAAACAAGTTCCACACTTAAAAGGTGTAGCAGCTACTTAACTCTCTTAACTCTACTTTAAACTCAAATTGTTTAAAGAATCCAGGCACAAGCTGGTTCAATTAGTTAAAGAAAAAGCAGAAACAAGAATGTTGTTTTATTGTTAGTACTTCAAATTTTAAGCAATACTTAATTCAATTTCATTTAAAAAGATTCTGCATGAGCCAAACAAAACACACCTGTGCTCTGGATTTGGCTCAGAAGCATGTATTTATGACCTCAGTGATAAGATCTCTCTGGTCCACAGGCCCTGAGGGCCAATTCCAGCAGAACATTTGGGAGCTGGCTGGCTTTTCTGATTTCAACCCGACATGACACCTTGCACCAAGCCTGCGATGAGGCCCGAGTCAAGGAGCCCAGATTAACCTGTCTCAACAAGTCATTTCTTCTAAGGACTCTGACTCATCGACCAAGGCTTCACTAAAGCTGTTTATCTCTTACAGAATAGCTTTGTCCACTGTTCCCTCGTGCTGATGCAAATGAGCTCAATAGCTCCACTTGACAGGGTTTTCTCTTCCCACAGGGCTTGGAAACAATGCTCTATAATTTGAGTTTTAAATGAAGTAACATTTTCATGAGAAGTAGCTGTCTGCAGATATTTTTCATACTTCTTATCCATTTGTAAACCCCATTGACATATCTACTTGAAATTTTCTTCTGGTTAAGATTTCAAGTAGCTGGTTATTTTTGAGAAAGAAATGTGTATCTTTTCAAAAATACCAACCTGTACACATAGCTTTCTTAATGATAAGAAAGAAAATCTAGAACCATAAAAAAAAAAGGAAAAAGGGGTCTGTAGCAAATGCAATATGCAAATTTAAGGACAGTTTCAGGGTCTTATATATCTAAGTGTACCAAACTACCTTTTAACCTGGGCAGTGGTACTTATTTCAATATTCACAGTTTAGTTCTCCTGATTAAAGCCATACCAATTTTCCATTCAGAAAGGAGGAAACTAACTTCTCATATAGGGCTACTGCTTGGTGGTGGTTATCTCAAAAGACCCCATTCAATTGCACCCTCCTTTTTGTAGTTTTCTTTGACAGGTTTATGAACTATGACCCTACCACCTTTAAGAACATCCCCTTTAAGAACAAGTTACAGACAAGTCCTGAAAGGCAGATATGTTGAACCAAGAGATAGCCTTAAGCAATATCAGCTACCCGAGTATTGACACAGTAACTTCACTCATAATCCCCGAAGGGAGTGGGGTGTGGGGATGTTTTCCTATTTTTCTCAAAAATAAAACCTCTCCTTGGTGTAAGAATTCTTTATGGTTGAAAAGAGAAGAAGAAAGACATAAAATGCTCTAACCAACCTGACTCTTCTTATTTTTAATTTCTCTCTGCCTACTACAAAGGTATCCAGGAAGTCACCGGACAATACCTGAACACTTTGTGCTTTTTCACACCCCTACACTCGGTCTTGCTTGCTTCCTTTTCCTCCCTTAGCTTTGCACGTCACAGCTGCTGGATCAGTAGACTCTAGACATCATTAGAGATGCAATTTCATCTCTAGACATCATTAAAGATCTAATTTAGGAGCATTTCTTTTTCTTCTCTGGATTTTTCTTTGGTCTGTTTCTGAGCTATGATCATTCATCAACTCCCCCTCCCCATTTCTTACTCATGATTATCTTATACTTGAATCCTTCCAAGATAAAATTCCATGCTGCCTTGAAAGTTCCTTGGGATATCCTGCACTGGTGGTAGAGTCCTTGGTAAATATGCCACTGGACTTTTCACTTCCTGGGTTGTAGCAGTAGAGGCACTAGCAGCTTTACATGTCTTCTGACAAAGATATTCTCCTCTCAATGCTTTCCAGTCTCTTAGAGAGTGCAGGAAATTGTGCCTTCTTATACCTGGAAATGATGCTGGCTGATACCCAAGGATACGTGGATCTGATCTAAGAAAGCTACGGAGGCCATTCATAATTCTGTCAGGGTGACATTTTTGTGGGTCATTTGGAAGATTTGATAGCAGTACTAGTGCCGTGAGACAGTCTTCCCTGAACCCTGGTGTTTGGACCTAAAAACATCAGTATTGAGACCTTTCTTTTTTTTTTTTTTTTTTTTTTTTTTTTTGAGACAGGGTTTCTCTGTGTAGCTTTGCGCCTTTCCTGGAACTCACTTGGTAGCCCAGGCTGGCCTCGAACTCACAGAGATCTGCCTGGCTCTGCCTCCCGAGTGCTGGGATTAAAGGCGTGTGCCACCGGCAAGACCTTTCTTGAAAGAAACAATTGAACTCGGCATCCTTTCTAATAGTATGAGAGCATGGCTCACACCAGCTCACATCACCTAGTAGTTATATCTTCAGTAATTTTCTGAGCTACTTATTAAACAAAGCCTTCATTCAAAACTATATTATATCAACTTAAAATTAAATTATATTGAAAGTAAAATGATGCTTAAAAATCAATCACCCCACAATCATCTTACTTCACTTAATTTTCTTCTATGCTTTTGAAGTTATTTTTATCTATGATATCTACCTGCTAGAAATACCATGTAGTGGTGGGCCACACCCAGTTTTTACTTTCGGTCATATTGGCAAGGTGGGAATACCATGGAAATCAGCAAATGCTACAAGAGACCTACAACAGTAGTTAAGCACTGAGTGATATGCCACTGAAATAGTCCTCGTCGACATGCCTCGAGTGCATAGTCTGCCCTCTTTACCCAGAGTTCATTCCCACTCAAACCCATCATCTGTTTCGTCCTAAGTCATGCCACAGTCAAACTCATAGGCACTACAGATTAAAACGCAACTGGTTACAGGCAGAGAGGTGTGTGTTGCTTAGGGGACACCTTTTAAGTGAGATTAGGAAGTCAGGAGTTAAGGACTAATTTATTCAACATTCACCTTTCTACACGTTGGCACCCAATAAAAGGAGCTGGATTCCTGCAAAGGACTATGGGAGCATTCTAGCTCAATGTTCCAGGCAATCAATTCTGTTCAACTTGAACTATGGACCCCAGTCTCTTTGCCACACCACGGAGGGGAGCTGGTGTGCAACCACAGATGTTAAATGGGAAGACCAGGCACAAAGACAACTAAAGCAGACTTGATGAGCAGCCAATAAATAGTCGCTGTAGGAAATTACGATGAACTCAAATGAGCTAAAATCCCACTGCTCTTCCGACCTTCACCTGCTTTTGTTCTTTCGCTTACTTCCATGCAGACCACCAGAGCGACCTCCTAACTGGCCTCCAGACATTGCATTTTCTCCCTTCCGATTTATAAATGGAAGGGAGAATCCTTCCTTCATGGGGAACTGCTACCCCATCTTTCTAGAGCTCTTATCCCCAGCTGCCTCTTCAATCAAACAAAAATATAATAGGGCAGTCATCCCTGGTACTATAGCCAGACAGATCTCCTTAGCACTTAGCACATCACTCACTCACTCCACAAGTGCACCCGCTTTAGAGCCAAACTCTCATATAAAGGAACACCCATGTCTCCATCAACCACTTCCTCTCCTAATCTCCACTTAAGATCTGTTTCATTAATGAAACATTATACAGCTACTCTACTCCGCTGGTACCAGGCCAGATACTCCAGCAATCCCTCTCAACCGGATCCCATCTCTGTCTCACTTACTCATTCATTCATTCATTCTCATTGGAGAGTAACGAACAAAAAACACATTAAGCAACATACATAATGAACCATAAATCAGAAGAAAGGACAAATAATATCCAAGGATGATGACAACACCAAGAAAAACTGCAAATAAAAACCATGCCATTGGGCCCTGTTTAATAAGAAAATATAAATTGGATTTCCAGCTCTTATATTCCTCTGTCCAAAGCAGACTAGAAAGAACAGATAAGAGATTTACAACCACCATAAGAAAGGAACATTCCAAAGTCTAAGATGCGGTATTTACTACAGCACCAGGCAGTTCTTCAACAGCTGTACTTCCTCCATGGACCGTTACAAAGGGAGCAGTGAGCTCCAAGTCACTGCTGAGACTGCAGCGACACATTTTACAGAGCGGCCTCCTTAAAAAGACAAATCCAGAGTAACAGTTCTCTAGGCTGGTTAATAAGAGCCTAGGCAAAATCAAGTGGTTAATGAGTGCATCCCAGCTTCTTTGTCTGTCTGTCTCTCCTTTTCTCTCTCTCACTCTCTCTGGAAGCACTCTTAAGTGAGAATTTAGCATCTCCCATTAATGTTTACTTTAGGTCTTGCATTCTAGGTGTTAAGGATTGAGTCATGAATATTTTATTCTGGCAAGTTCACAAAGTCAAACTATTATTATTATAACATTAAACATAATTTTTCTTGTTATTTTTCTTTCCCAAGAGTACTGTGGAGTTTTCAGATGCTTCATGGCATGCAATAACGTCACCATTCTCACAGCTAATAGGACACACTATTTTAACATCTTCTGCTGTAATACATAAAACACTAAATAGTAATAACTAAAATCAATGCAAACAAAGCTTTTGTTTTTATCTTTGACAATTTTAAAACATAAATAAAGGGGCCTTGAGACAAAAAAAAATCCTCGGGGGACCACTTTATACACAGATTATGAGTAAGTATAGACAAAACTCTGGAAATCACAGTGCTGGAGGAGGCCTTTACTATCAAGGTGATTACTGCTGTGGGATGTCCTGTATGTTGTGAATAAATAAAACACTGATTGGCCAGCAGCCAGGCAGGAAGTATGGGATAGGCAGGACAAACAGAGGGAGGCTGGGGGGAAGCTGGATGGGGCCATGCGCAGGAGCAGTATGTAAGCAGCAGTAAAACATGAAATGGCAAATAAGATGAAAGAAATGCTGAATAAAGAGCTAGTCGGGTAGCTGAGCTAATGCAGCAGTCAATAATAGTCTGTATGTTTTTTTATAATGGCTACGGACTCGGGCTTGGCGACTGGACAGAAAAACTCTAGCTACAGATTACAGATAATCACAGTTGCACTAGACATCACTGACTAAGAAGAAGAAGTCTGGCTTAAACACTATATTGGTAATGACGTCAGTGTTACTTCAGTGTAGCTGCAGAAAAAAAAAAAAAGAATGAAGAATGAAAGCATAAGAACATGCAAAAATAACAGAAAGGATTATTTAGTTTAGTTGTGTTTCCCAAACCAACGACTCCATGAACTAGTTTGGGAATCATCTCATTACCGAAAGTGAAGTGACTTGGAGTCAAGAACCCATGCCATAAGTATTAGCTAATACCGAGGAAATAAAAGCATCAGGGGGAGATTTGGGTGCTGCTAAAAGGGTCCCATTTACAAAGCTTAAGAACTTATGATCTAGGACTGAAGAAGGCGGACGTAACACACACTTGGACATGAGATGTTTTTATGAGCACAGCACTGACAAGATGTTGGCAAATTTTATAAGGAGCTACCTAGGAGCTGGGGAGGTGACTCAGTGGGCAAAATGTTTTCTCAGTAAGCAGGAGGACCTGAGTTCAGATCCTAGCACCGCATAAAAGCTACCGTGGAGGCTCATGCCTGTAACCCTAGTACTGGGGGCCAGAGGTGAGTGGATTCTAGGGGATCAGTAGCCAGCCAGTCTAGCTGAGATCATGAGTTCCAGGTTCAGTGAGAGACCCTGTCTCAAAAACAATGTGGATCCAATGTCAACCTCTGGCCTCTACATACATATGCTTGGGCAAGGGTACAGTCTACACACACACACACACACACACACACACACACACACACACATATACACACACACACCATTTATGTGAGGTGACTTATATAGGAAAATTTCAGTAGTAAGAGTTTCCAAATCAAATACAAGCAAGTAGATTGGATACTGGAGAGATTCTTTTAATACTCTTACAAAGGATCAGATGCTGTGGGATATTCTGTATGTCAAATGTGTTGCTCTGATTTGTTAATAAATAAAACACTGATTGGCCAGTATCTAGGCAGGAAGTATAGGCAGGACTATATATATAGAGAGAGGAGAATTGAGAGAACAGGAAGGCAGAGAGGGAGACACTGTCAGTCGCCGCCATGACAAGGAAGATGTAAGGTACCGGTAAGCCATGAACCACGTGGCAAGGTATAGATTTATAGAAATGGGTTAATTTGAGATATAAGAACAGTTAACAAGAAGTTAACAGTTATCAAGTCTGAGCCATTAGGCCAAACAGCTTGAATAATATAAGCATCTATGTGTTTATTTTATAAGTGTGCTGTCGGACTGCCAGGGCTTGGCGGGACCCAGAGTTGTAGAAAATTCTCTAGCTACAATCAGATACACTGTGGTGGCTGTGTGGGTGGGTAGACTTTATACATTGCCATTCATTCTAAGCTATGCTTATTGGCCCATTCACTTTTCATCTTTCAACTTCAAAATTGTACTTTAGAACACTCAGTTAGAAGGATTCCCTTACCATTTCAGATCTTCAAGTACCATTAGTGCCCCAGTCAACTCAAAAGGAAGCAAACAGCATTTGGATTAAGTATCTGAAGGTCTCCATCTATTTCCAGCCAAGGGAATTCCGCCAC
This sequence comes from Peromyscus leucopus, assembly GCF_004664715.2. NCBI lineage: Eukaryota > Metazoa > Chordata > Mammalia > Rodentia > Cricetidae > Peromyscus > Peromyscus leucopus. The sequence continues at coordinate 28,806,998 of NC_051072.1, read as the reverse complement.
AAATGAGAAATGTGTGCAGTCCCTTTGGTCTTACTGCACATTCCTATCCCAGGCCCTGCATTCCAGGGCACCGCCTTTGGAAAGATCTACCATCCAGCCCCTTTTTGTGGCCCTTTAACACAGCGTGGCCTCTCTGGGAAGGTAACTCTATGGATCTGAGATTTCAGATCCAGTTAGGGAGCAGAATAGCTGCACCCATGTTTCATTCTTCTTATGCTGCTCAGTGCTCAACTCAGGACTTCCTTACAAGTGGGCTGTGTAAATGCTCAACACAGCAGCTGACTATATTAGCTTGTGAAGAAATAGGGAGTCTGACATTAGTATTTTTACATAAGCACTTGAAAGAGACAACTTCCTTTGGTTTCATACTTTGTACCCTAAAGAGAAACATAGAGAAACTCAAATAAAACAAAGCTTGAAATGATCTACCTCTTAAATAAGTGTTTATTAATTGCCTACGGTACACAAAACCATTTCTCAGATGCTATATAAACATGAGGTATGGTATTTGATACAGCCTTTTACAGCCAAAAGAAGGCAGTTCAGGGATCTCATAGTTGAAAACTGAAGTCCAGTGTTATCATAAATAATTTTCACAATATTTATTATTTAGTAACAATAAATAATGGTTGCATGATTAATAAGCATTTTATAAAAATGATGTCCCTATCATTGATTGTTTCTAAACCACAAATTTATGATAAAATCTTGAGAGTAGAAGCCAGGATTTCCACTGGGCAATGGCTTAACATTCCACAGAGACTCGTGGAAACCATTCCCTTTTATTGTGATTCTTCAGGGACAGCTTCCACCCTTTTCTAAGTAGATTAAGCAGTTTCTTTTAACCTGGTCACTAGGCTTTCCTTGTATGCATGTGTGGGATGGGGATGGAGAAAGAGAGGGAGGGAGGAGGGAGGGAGGAAGGGAGAGAGAGAGAGAGAGAGAGAGAGAGAGAGAGAGAGAGAGAGAGAGAGAGAGAATGAATTTGACCTGAGGAATCTAAGGGAAGAGGCTCTCAGCTCTCATTCATAGAGAAAATAAACTTTACCATTAGAGATGTATTCATTTGGATGAAGCATATTTAAAATGTGCTCACCCTTGAGAGAATTGTCTATCATATTCAGAATTCCCGTGTCATCACACCTCAGAATAAATTAGGCCATCTGATTCTTTCCAGCCAGTGGCTATAATCTAATAGGTCTTGAAGTAGAAGGGCAGGTGTGGAGCCGTTCTGGGAAGGGCAGGCCTTGTGAGGAGGCTGTAGAGAAAAGCCCAGACAAAGGGGCTAGTAGGAGGGTGACAGATTGGATGGATTAGCACAAGGCATGGAGACGGGATAAGGAACTTCAAAAAGCTTTGAAGGCCTTTGGTGCAGAACAACCTTCTGGACTGCATGGCTTACCCTGGAGCATGTCTCAGGTTTACTGGAACATCCCTTGCCATGATTTTGAGATGCCTTTCCTTACCTCCCACCCCTTCTGGTTGTATCTATGTAGACATATCCCTGTTTTAGCAGAAGCAGAACAGTTCAAAATTTAAACATCCTACCCTCTGTTTCTAAAAGAGATAATCAGTCTGAAGAATAACAGAACAAGTTCCATGAAAGCTGGATGCCTCACATGGGGTCAAGAGTTCACTTCCTGGACCAAACTGGTTTGACCAAAGGCTGAAAGTGCCTTTCCCATTTCTAGGCGTTCTTGATGCTGTCAGCAGCTGGTAGAGCTCCCACAGACAACCCTTAACAATGTTACAGCTGTTTCCTCTCCTGCCAAAGCCACTTAAACTCCCAGAGTTCCCTGCATTCTTTTCCATCAGCCAGCGCTAAGGGTAGATGGCTGGACTCAAGTGTTTTTCTTCTTGACTGCAGAAATGTACATTTGCCTGATGTGGAATGCTTCCTCACAGCACTCCCTTTTAGAGACTGTGAGGTGGGTGGCCAACAGAGCATTCTTGCCAGCTTGCATTTTCCTGGGCAGGACTGAAAAGCAAGTTGCTAGGCTTATATCAGGAAGATCAACCCCAGCTCCATAACATAGCACTGGATAAAGAAATCCAATAGGGAATGAAGGTGAGGGGTCATTTCACTTCAGCTGTGGACAGCCTGAGCAGTTCTAGGCACACACACTCTGCTTCTAGGCCTGCAGATCTGTCAGCAGTCACCTGCTACAACACCAATAAGTATGTATCTATGTATGGATCTATTGGTATAAGTAACACTGCTTAATGTCATAATTAGCTCATTTTACGATGGCCTATGGTCACATTTGTCACAGAAGAATTTAACTACCAACATGCTGGAGTAATTGATTGTAATAGAACTCTATTTCTCATTCTGTATTTGCAGTATGAATATGTGGTAAAATCTGTATTCATTTTCGGGGAGACAGTAGTTCTTGAATACTGAATGATGTTTTCAGCCTCTTCATTTGTATCTCTACCATGCTGCTGACATGGTAGCCTTCTCCATGACACAAGAAAGCCCACTGGAAGGGAGAAACTTAAAAAAAAAAAAACAAAAAAAAAAACTCTAGTAGGTAGGTTAAAAAAAAAAATAGCATTTTTAAACACTTTTCTCTGCAGAAACTCCTCTCCATTCTCTCTACCCGGTCTTAGGTTTCTAAATGGCTGCAGATAGTCTGTTATGGAATAGGTTTTCATTATTTTGAAACTTCACGCTTGCAACTAAAATTTGTCTGTAGCTTTTACCCTAAGAGCTTGGCATGTGTTCAGAGTAGTAGATCCACACGGCACTGGCCCAGCTGAAAGTGAGGGTGCAGAGTGTTTCTCGTTTATTCTCACCTTTCCAGTGTCTCTCTCCAGCCTCCTTTTCAGCGAAGCTAAGTTGATGCCAGCCAGGCAGCATGTTCCCAAGTAAAATTTGTGGCCAGGAGAATCATATCATTAGTGTTGCCTTTCTGCTCTCCAACTTTCCAATGACCTCCTCTTGACTTGGTCCCAGAGCTATTCGCATGTGTTTTCGCCTCCATCTGGCCCTCCCTGTCTCTGCCTCTCTCATTATCACCCTTCTTCTCTACTGGAAGGCAATGGCCTTGGCTTCATTGGGTCTTGCTTATCCATTAGATCCAGATTGCAATTTTAAGGCTTGTTATTTGTTCCAAGGATTTGTTTTGTTTCTACCTTAAATCTTACACATGGCTGGTACCTCACTCTACATCTTATACAAATGACCTTCTAGATACTCAATGTACACTGAAAGACAAAGATCAAACTACTACTGAAGTCTCTCCACTTCCTCCCCCCTCTCTCTCCACCTCACACACATGCTTTATAGACCATTGCTAAAAGAAATTGGATACCATCTATTTATTATTCAGAGACTTTCTGTTTAAAAGGCCAAGCTATCAACTGAGATAAGTTTTGTCTCTTCTCAAAAAAAATTCTAAGGTTATATGAAAACAAGGTTATTTAACATAGGAAAGAAAGAGCTAACAAAGAGAGCATATTTTTTAAAAAAGATTTAGCTGTCTATTTTTTATGTGCTTTTGTGTGTGCCTATGTGGTTTTATGCACACTATGTGAGTTCAGGTGCCACTGAAGGCCATGGGACACCAGATCTCCCAGAACTGGAGTTACAGATCATTGTAAGGCACCTGATGTAGCTGTAGGAACTGAACCTGGCTCCTCTAGAACAGGAAGCACTTCCAACCATTGAGTCATCTCCCCTGCCCTGGAAATAGAAACTCTTTACAGAACCTTCTTCCTACTGAACACAATCATGTGAGGATAATGCAGCATAATAAGTCAAGATAAGCAACTGCTGGAGCACGTTTTCAGAGCTAATGACACGTTCAACTATTCAAGACCTCAGGGTTTCATTCCAGACGCTGAAAATATCAACAGACTGATAAATTGGTGACTTCTGTTGACTTTTGGAGGACAGAAGGGAAGAGATATGTCGATGTTGGAATTGATTTAAAAGGTCAGCTCTTAAACCTATGCCTTTGACCTGAATTCTGAACAATGTGTTTTACAATGAATTGTTAGACTGTTCCTGTGTGCCTGGAAAGGAAATAGCAGGTCACTGGGCACCCACATGGTTCTGCTGAGAACAGATCCTTACAGAAAATGCCCTTCCTTTCCTTCCATGGATGGATTATCAGACGATTGTTTAGGGAAGTTTTGACATGTAATGTTTCTCAATTTGAGGGAAGCAGGTGATGTCATATCTTACGATATGTGAACAAAGTATATTATGGTGGCCTGAATAATTATGAAGTTAAATGAATTCACTGATGAATTGAAAAAAATGACCAAGAAATTGATTATAGAACCCAGGAGACTCTCGGTCATAGCCCTTCATGGTAGGTTGCAAAATGTCCTGAATTTGTTTTTCTAAAGGTTTTGGTATGAAGTAAAAGACATACTCTATTAATTCTGTCATGAAAGAGTGAAGAATTTCCAGTTTATTTTATCTGACCAATAAACAAAATTCAATTTCGTTTGCAGAAAAATGTGAAATCCTAAGTCTTCAAAATTCTACTGAAAAACCACAGGTGCTTCTCAAGCCGCCTGCCACAGGCTGACCCACAGCTGTCAAATGCTCTCACAGAAGCTTCCCTGACACCTGCAGAATCTGCTTCGGTGTGACCTCACTCAAGGCATTATTTTCATTTTGAAAACACGTGTCAAAGAGGAAAGCAAATGACCACATTTTAACAATCCACATTTTAGCACTAAGAATCTTAGTTTCCTAGACTCAGTCCTCTCTGACAGACACAGACGCCGGGCAAGGAGAAAAGATGTCTACTCAGTACGACGTGAATGGAGAGTTGGTGGGGAGAAGGAACAATCGTGGGTAGAGAGCAGGGTTCAGATTGAGGAGAAAGCACGTGGTCCAACGTGTGCGAGCATCTCACATTCTCCTGTTAGTTTGTGGACTCTTAGTGCCAAGGAAAGGATTTGTGAGCTTAAGTCATATCTTAATTTCTTAAGAAAAAAATACAAAGATCAATGGAAAGGCAACCCCAAAGTTCATAGTCTCATATGAAAGAGGAAGGTGCAAAGCTTTGGGGAGGACATAAAAGTTAAAATGTTGTTTGTACAGAGTTCCAGAGAGGGAAATAGAGACGCTTAGACCACTAAGTTCAAAGATTACAGTCACTGTCTGTCTTTCCCCGACCCTTTAGTCTTGGGAGTTCTGGACCAGAAATCAGATCCCTTCTGGCTTTGACAAGGAACAGTCAAAACAAAGTCATGCCAGAAATGTGCAAAGGTTATCTTCTTATCTTCTTTCTTTCCTTCCTTCCTGACTTCCTGACTTCCTTCCTTCCTGACTTCCTTCCTCCCCTCCCCTCCCCTCCCCTCCCCTCCCCTCCCTCCTCCCTCCTCTTCCCTCCCTCCCTCACTCCCTCCCTCCCTCCCTTCCTCCTTCCTCCTTCCCTGTCTTGAGCACACCCTCTCACTCTTCAGGAATGGGTGTTTGGTTGAGAAAGGAAACCTTTTCAATAAGATCCTTAGACATTCCCATTTCTACAGCATCTCGACTTGGATAGCCCTCAGAACATATAAATCTTCTAAAGGGGTTGTCTTGTGCCTTTTGTTCCTTCCGAAATTTAGATACATACTCAGTCCACTGTATTTCAAACCCAGGTGACTCTGATGAAGAAACACTAACAAACATATAAGTAACTTAATAAGAAAAAATAAGACAAGGTAATGCGCTTTTATTCAGGCCCCGCCCTCCTTATGGTGTATATGACTCTTGGTCTCAGTGTTAGGAATGACGAATTTCAAGTATCTGACAATTCAATATTTTGACCCTTGAACTTTTCCATGTTATTTATAAACCATTTCTTCAAATAAATAAATAAACAAAAACAAAAACCTTATCTGCTATATCCAATGCCACATGTTCAGGCTTTTTATAGCCATGGATTCTTCACCTTTACCAGCATTGGCTAGCGTCCCAGCCCTCTGGTTCAGATGTCCTTTATAGCCTGGCAAAAGGGGGCCTTTGAGGTCAGTGGGGCCCTGGTAAGGAGGGGTGAGGAGCAGAGAGTCTGGGAAGATATTCCAAACACACTGCTGTCCTGAAGGCTAGCTCTACTTCTTCTGCATATTGCTCTTCATTATGTTTTCATAGGCATTACCGTGCAAAATGTGGGTGTAGTGCCCCTAAACTGATGAAGACCACAGTTGTTCAAAGGTAACATTGCTCGACAGCAGCTATGAATCCCCAGAGTGCTCATCCTTTCTATCCAAGCCCAAAGGTTCATAATTTATCATATAGATTTATCTTTAAATTTGTTTTGAGAACTTCATATATGATTACTGTATTTACATAATTTATGCCCTTCCTCTAAGTCCTCCCACATACCTCCAACTCCTCAAATTCATAGCTCCTTATTCTTTAATTATTATTGTCACACATACATACATGCATGCATGCATGCATACAAACATATATATGTAAATAACCTGCTGCATTCATTTATTGTTGCTCATATGTGTGTGTGTTTAGGACTGACAGTTTGGGATTGGATGATCTATCGGGGCTTGTCCCTAGAAAGACAGATTCTCCCTCTCTCAGCACTCAACAGTTATTGTTGTGTAGGGCAAATTGCTATTTTTCAAAAAAAAAAAAAAACCCACACCATTCAGAGATAGTGATGTCTCATAAAGTTAAAAGAAAGGAGTTTTTCTTGCTGTAAAGCCCATTATCATTGGACATGGTGACTTTAATTGGAGTTAACCATCTTAACCCATCATGAAGCCTGGAACACACGTATCTCTTTCTCTCCAAAAGCTTTCACGGACTATTCACAAGTTAGGAGAAGGAAAGACAGGAGGCAAGCATGGATTGGAAAGGCAAACACGAGGCAGTTGGAGAAGGCTGAGGAAGAGGAAAGGGAAGGGAGACACGTTCCCGGGGACCTCAAAACTTTGTCGCTTCTGGTTTCTTTGTCCTATAATTGATAACATCTCTCTCCATGCTTATGAAGGCTTTTTGAGCGAGACAATTTTGAAAGTTCTTTATACATAGTAACATCTAATCCTCTCAATAATGGTTTGTGTTAAGTATACAATCATTGTCTTTCACAAATAAGGAAACTGAGGCATGGAGAGATGGAGTCACTTCCCCGAGGTCAGCAGAGCCTGAGTGGGTGGAATCCAGTCTATTCCCCGGGCCTGCATCATCAACTCTGCTGCCTCACACTACACAGTCACCCGGGACACTCACTACATTAGCACTGATATTAGTACATTAGACAATGTTTCTCTCAGACTTACAAGCTTCTTCCACCTCCCCTTTCTTTAGATTTGCTGAAAAGAAAATACACGTTTGTATATTTATTTACAATTTCATTTTCAAAAAAATAAAGATACATTCATTCGTTGGCATCTTGAAACTTCAAAGGGATTCAAACCTGGGTAATAGTTCCTGCTCTTGTAATGCTGATTTGAAAGCAAAAAGTATGTGGCTATTCTTTGTGCACCTTATAAAACCTCCAGCCTTGTTATAGGAAGATGATGAAAGGCTAGGGAACAAGATAAAAGAATACAGGTTGCTGGGAAACTCAGCTTTCAGCCACTAGAAAGTTCAAACTCAGAATAACACGTGTAAAATAAAATACAATGCCAGTGTCTATATGGGCCTATTTTCTTTTCTTTTTAAATAACAGGCTTAACTGTTGTGAATCCTTGTAGCTTTGACATTTTAGCATTGCTGATAGACTATTTATGAATACAAAACCAAAGGAGAAAGAATGAGAAGGAGCCCGAAGGAATCCTTTGAGCTGGGTACCGAGACAGAAGGAAAAGCACCACTCATGCAAACCAGTGGGAAATCAGCTTGAGTCATAGTTTTCCAATTTTAATTCTTCAGGAACTGCAACTATTGCACAGAACAGCGTGAGGACTGGGAAAGGCCTTTGCAGTCTTTGGATGAGTCTGCTCCACAGAGGCACACATGTAAGCTAACACTGGCTTAGTAGTCGCACTGGGAGCTCCTGGAAACGTATCTACCTAGCAGGTAACAAAGCTTAGAAGTGACAAGAAGACAGAGAGCTGGATCCAGCTTCTCCGTATTGCTCTTTGCTCTTTCCTTACTACGCCACTCACAGAGATGGAAGAGTGGACCCAGATCTCATAAGAAATCGTCCTATCTCCATAGATGCGGTAGCATCCAGAGGTACCTCCCCACCCTCACCTTGTATTATAGTGAAAAGTTGAAGAGGTTGGGGCTGGAGAGTTGGCTCAGCATCTAGGAATACTTGTTGCTCTTGCAGAAGACCTGAGTTCAGTTCCCAGTATCCACACTGTGACTCAACCACCCACACCTCCAGTTCCAGGAGATCTGACAGCCTCTTCTGACCTCTATGGGCACCAGGCATGCATGTAGTCACATACATACATGCAGGCAAAACATTTATAAAATAAAATCAATAAATTGGAAAAAATTAAAAAGACGTTGAAGAAGTTGTATGAGAGTATGCTGGTAAGAATAATGTTGCATAGCCTTAATTCCAGAAAAGTCAGCCAAAGAAACCACATATTGTTTATGTTCCTGAAGGAAAAATATTACTGAAATAAGCTAATAAAAGAAGAATATGAAAACCACCACACACTAAAAAGGGTAAGTTCAAGATGGTTGGCAATCACACATGATCCGGGTATGGCAGAGAGATGGACAAATGCACACACATCATTTGTATTAGTGCTTCAATTATGGCTCTGCTCTGCTGGTTATAACAGATTAACTATTTAGTTTCCCCAAGCTTGCAGGAGAACCTGGCACCTACCTTTTGAGATCTAGGCTCACCTGCATCAGCTGTGTGGCTTTCACTCTTTTTACCTCCCACCCGAAGCTACCCACAATGAGCTCCCCTGCTAAACAACTCTGGATCCAGGAGTATTAAATCAAGGGCTGAGAGTAGAGAGACTGGGTAATTGTTAAACATTAACAGGAAAGCTGAATGGTTTTACCATAAATATACTAAGCATAATTCTGTGGGATTGAATTTCATTTCCCATGGAAGATATCATTTTCATATTACTAAGTAGAAGGCCAGACAACCATTAAACACTATGTGGAAACTTTAAAGAAATACAGGAGGGACTTCATCTAGCTAGGTTGCATCGCAGCACTAGCTTTTCTCCTTGCTGTGTGATACTCCATGACCTTTTAAGGCTCTTTCATTTCATTGCCTCCAGGATGAGAAAGGACCACTCCAGGATCTTGGAAGGTCTAGGAAGGTCTAGGAACATTAAATCAACTAAGAGCCCGTCACATTGAGAAAACTCCGTTCCTGTGAGTCCCTTTCATCTTGGCACTTGGTGACCAGAAGGAAAGAGACTCTGCAGCTTTTAATCCCACCCCCCCCCCCCGATTCCAAAATCTAAATGTTGAGGAGGTAGATGAAGAAGTATTTCATTTTGCTAGAGAGCGTGTCTGGGTTAGAAAAAGAAGAATAAGAAGAGGAAGAGGAGGGAGAAAAGAAAGTCAGGGTAATCTTGCAGGTAGATTTCTGAAGCCTGGAAAGAAGCTCGTGGATAGACGCCAGTAACTAGTGTGCCAACAGTGTCTAAACAGCTTGAGGCATTCCGAATAATTCCTGGCATAGTTATGGTCAGTGACATCCAGTAGGGACATGTGGTGACCTGTGTGAACTGGCCAGTTATTTGGTTGGTTGGTTACTATTTTGCTACTTGTCAGCACCTCCACTAGAGGGCAGCAGGTGGAAAGGAGAGGATGTCAAAATGGCTTAACATTGATCCTTGATGACAGGAGTGGCTGTCAAGGTTGAGTGCAAAGGGAGACAGCGGGTAAGTTGATGGAGTCAGAAAGTGAGTCTTGTTAACTGCAGTGTTTCCATTTCTAAGTGAAGTCCTGGATGATTGCAGGAGCTCAGCATCAGGAAGAGGATGGAGAAGGGTTTTTTTTGTTTTTTGTTTTTGTTTTTGTTTTTTGTTTTTTTTTTTTTTATCAAAACTGCTCTTTTTTGCTTATGTTTGGAGTTTTACATTCACACACAGAGAGACAGACACAGACACACAATCACATACACAGGCAAACACAGGCACAGATATACATGTGCACACAGGCATAGACACAGACACACAGAGACAACATACACACACACACACACACACACACACTCACATGCACACCATGAAGACTCCAGAGCATTTCTCTACTTTTTCAGTATCTGTAGGTTTGGGGATTATGAATTAGTAATTTTCAAAATATTATCCCTTATTCTAAGAGCAGCCAAACTTAGTCCTTTACAGGAACTCTGAAGTCTTTTCCAAGTATAAACAGACCAACTTCATGAACACACTATATATTTGAGAAATCTTCAGACTCGTCTCTTGTAATTTGTTTTTAGAGAAAGAAAGGGCAGAGGTAAGTAGAGTTGCTGCCGTGGTTTCCAATTTATAGTTTTCAGAATACTGTGCCAGGTAGGATCTCGATGCACATTTTATTTCCCACCACAAACCTGTGGGTAGAAAGATTCGTAACCCCACTGATGGCTGAGGAAAGCAAGTTCCAGCAAGGCTGCCTTAGCTGGTGAGACCATGAGTAACGACTACAGACTTTTTTTTTAAATTGTACTCCAATCCAGTGCTCAGTGATGTCTCAATTCTGTTCTTACCTAGGATTTAGAATTAATCCCTTTGCCAAAAAAACTTAGTGGAACTCTGAGAATGATGGCAATGTTCGAGTTATGCACAAGGCAAGGGTTCATGGGTCAAGGGCCAAAGTTTGCCACACCAGAGAGAACACTGATTTCCTAATGGTGTTCTTTCAACCTGAATCGTACATCTCAACTCTTTCTCTTGACAGCTGCTCTAAAGTGAGACAAGCAGTCAGTATTTCTTACTTTGTAATGTTTCAGGATCTTCATATAGATTCCACTGAATCTTGCTGTCAAAGGCGAGGTTGTGCTTTGGTCTTGCCCCTGCGAATAACCACGCTGAATCTCGGATAGCCCATTGACTCCTCTAAATATGAACTCCCTGTCCATTACAGATGTCATGTCTGCTCCTGAAGCTTCCTACCAGATTTGTTCTTTATGCCATGGAGATTCACTCTGATGGCGTTAAACTGGATTCTAACATCTAACCCTCAGGAGATTGACATGACATATTCAAGATCAGCTTCTGTATACAATCAGATGAAGAAACAAGGGACTGTTTTCTGTAGCCTTATATACCTTCCACAATATTAGGTGACTTAATATTTACAATTTTTGCAGCCACTTGTCTATCTCATTTGCATGACCTTTCTTTCCACTTCCCACCCTTCCATGTTTCACTTAAGGAAACTCCCTGACAATAGGGTTTTATTTTATTTTCAAATTTTTGTTCACCGAGTCATTTATAATTATACAGAACATTATTATACAGAACTCACTCAGAAGTGAGTGCTCAGAATTATTTGATGAACATATTAATTCCTGGCATCTTTATGAAAAGTATGGTCATTTTCAAGTTAGAGATGTGAAAGACAATTTGCCTCACAACACAGATTCGAGTTTCAGAATCAGTGGCCACATAAAGGCTATTGACCCACGCTTATGCTACACATGGCATATTTATTTCTTCTACTATAAGTACATTGTCCCTTGATACCTGTCTTGGGACTGCCCACATGCCAAAATTCATTCAGGCTCAAGCCCTTTGTATAAAGTGGTACAGCATTTGCATATAACCAGTGCTTTATATTACTTGCAGCACCCAGCATAATGTGCCTACTGTTATTGAGATTTGAGAAAATAGTAGTTATAGAAAAAGTTGGTGCACTCAGTATAGGTATAATGGCTCAAGTGTAGAGTAGCAGCCTAACATGTGCAAATACAAGGGTTTGATTCCCAACACTGGGAAAAAATGAGGATATTTTTAACATATGGTTGGTTGAACCCAAGGATGCATATGGAGGCTGTGCTGTATAATGATTTGAAAAATAATGGGAAATTTTCACAAGTAGCTGGAGCTGCCAAAATATCCACATGGCAGCAGTTTGTTTCACTCACAGTGCTCCAAGCCAGGTGCGGCTTGGTTATTTCAAAGGTATATGCCAGCTCAGCGTATGAAATGCTCTGTATGCAGGTAACCTCAACTATGGCAGGCGGATTTCTCTGTGAGTGAAAAGCAAGTCTTCAGACTGCTGAAATTTAATCTCACATCAATTAATACTAGCTTCAGCAGCTGGCTTTGCAGCTATCATACCCTCCCACACTTCTTTTGATAAACGCTCGTGGATGTCCGTCAGTGTGTTTCACCAGGCTTTAAACCGCGAGGCTGTCGAGGGACAAATGACAGGAAGCCTTTGCTGGGAGCCCTCAGATGTGACTGCACATTCACGGGGATTTGTTAACTGGTGTTTTAAGTTGTTGCATTGCTTATAAGCAAGCCTGAGTGACAGGCTTTAATGGCGAATTTCTAAAGCAAATGTGAGTCATAACCATTAGTGCAGCACAGCCTAAAGCTAACAACTCCAGCGCTGTGCAACCAATGCGTGCCTCTGGAACACAGAATGGGCCAAGCGTCACAGGAGCTTTAGGGGAGAAATCCTGTAGTCTTTAATACAAATGTGGTCCCACCCAGCACGGCAGCTTTTACGTGGAATTTCCTGGTTATGGGCTATTTAATGTATGTAGCGCACAATGAAATGAAATCTGGAAATTCTAGCTCTTACGTGACAGTCAACTTAATTTCCTTGTGACTAAGGCCGAATGAAGTATTCCTGGCTATATGAATTGAATCAGATTCAGAGTCTGCAAGCAGGTGTTCATGGTGTTCCCTGCGTTTCTTTTTGGGTCACCAAAATTAAAACACACACATTTCTTCTGTTTGAAGGAGATACTTGGAACCGAGTATTTCTTTGACCAAGTGTGAGTCTCTGATGTCCCTAATACTTATTTTATGGTTAAGGAAAACTAGCCAGACTTCTTTGTATTTTTTTTCACTTTTTATTTTTGTCTGATACTGGAGTAGGCATTTTGAAAAAAAGGAAAATCACAGCTGTTTTCAAAAAACTCCAAGGGTGAAGTGTCAGGAGCCATTGTCATGAATTATTGCAGGCCAGGATGCAGTTACAGCTTATAGCAATTGGTAATTCAGGTGTCAACCCACCAGAGGAATGTTTTTCAGATGGGACACCCTGTCTGGCAAAGCTTACAGGTCACCGACTCTGAAAACTGTTGCTTTCATCTGTAATTTCACTTGTGCAAGAACAGATATGATATCTTCCTATTACCATGCATTTCCATGAAATGTGTACATGTAATCTCATGATTACATCTCAATATTATGGGCACACATAGTTGTGGATGATCAAGAAGATGGTTTCTCATTTAACTGTATAAGTTTGATGAGTAGAAACACACTAAAATATGCTTCATAACTAGATCTATTGTTCCATGTGGACTGTAGACATTAAGAGGGTCTTGTTCTCCCTTCTTAGCCACTGACAAGGCAAATTGGCCAAACGAAGTGTCCTTGGGATAGATTACAGGCAGAACTTTCACAGATTTCATTCATGAGTGAAATTTCAGATGTTTGGCCTTGTTGGATCAAAACCCTTCAGGAGAATTATAGCGAACTAGAAGTGATAGTGTGGGTGTCTGGTCTTGGTATAGCTCAGTCCTTCTAGAGATCAATAGCACCTATGTTGCCCTAAGTGTCCTCCATGGGCACCTCTCCACTCTCATTCAAAAAAACAATTAATGCTTTATATTTATTGCTACACCAGTTTTAATGAAAGATTTTAGGCTCAGTAGACTGTCTAGGTCCCGAGATTCAGGTGATCAATAGAAAAAGGCTGTTAAGTGATTAACCATGCCCAGATATTATTAATCACATAAAATAGCACACACATTCTTTGCTTTTTCCTTAAATCTCTCATTGGTTTAGTTTCTTCCCTTGTACCCGTGTAACTATTCCTTAAAGAGATGAGGCAGAACTTTTACAACCTGCAGGTGTGGTCAGTCACCATTAAGCTGATCAAGTCTTGCCAAGTGTGACTCTTATCAGAATGCTTGTCCCTGAGAGTTTGCTTTGTAGTTTTTTTTTTTTTATTTCTAACAAATTGTTTAATGAATATATATGTATATATGCACTTGGAAATTTGTAATGAGTAGAAAAATAAAGATGAAGAGAAGAAAAAAGGTAGAAGAATAAAGATGAAGAAGATATAACACAACAATAAAGAGCACATAGAATGAAGATTAGCCCATATGTATGAAATTATCATCGAAATCTTTCATTTTCCCCTTGCTCCTGGAAGCATTTCTTGGAGGATCCTGGGTAGGGGCTGAGGCCTGGTACCTCACCCCTACAGTGAAGTTGCTTGTTCAGATGGGATACCACTCAAAGAATGGCCCTGAAAAGTGATAAGACTTCCAGCTGTGTGGAATACGAATTGTCAGCGCACACCTTAAACACCCTGGGAAAAACTGCATGAGCTGGAGGCATTGCATGAAAGCGCATCTGTCGCCATCCATTGCTAAGTCCTGTGTCCCTGTGTTCAACTTTAATTGTACGGCCCAGCTCTACTCTACAGCTATACAGACTATATAAGTCTATTGCCATAGTCTGCTGCAGAAGTAACCTTTTTTTTTTTCTGGGCACTCACAACACTTTGTATACATTATACACAGACGTTCGCTATGGAATACCACACATGATGTCCTTTTCCAATGTAACCCTTTTAGCTGGAAACCTTCGCCCTCTTAAAGGCTAACTTATGGGTTCTAAGCACCTGCCTGAAAAAAAAAAAAACTTAGATAAATAAAAGAACAAATGGACCTGTGAGAGGATAAGGGAGGCATTGTGACCATGTCTATAAATATTTGTTTTACTTTTAAAAGCACCCAGACATGTTTCATATCAGGTGATATAACATAGCCATCCTGGGACAGTCAGTTTAACATGCATCCATTGGAACTAGACTAGTGGTTTTCAAATAGAACTTTTTTTTTATGTCCCATCTGCCTGGAGACACATGACAACGTGTGGAGGCACACGGGGAATTAGAGCTGATGAGGAAGTATTACTGCATGGATGTTGCTAATAAGACACAGAACATCAACCACCCCAGAAAAACCTGACCTAATATCACAACCATGTCCACAAAGGATACAAAATGCTCATATAGATCTCTGACTGTATTGTAACCATCTGTTTTGTGAGTTCCTGCCTACAATATTGTTCTGATTTAGTATCTCTTATAAGAAAACAGTGAAGAGGCCATAAAAGACCAGACTTGAGTGAGCCAGCTCTCATACACACAAGGTACCAGAAGACAGGGAAATGATAAGTTCAGGGTTTGACTCCTAATTCCCCAGGACAAATGAATGTCTAGCTTTCTTAGAAAAGACACTGGAGTAACTAGCACCCAGCCACTTCTAGATATCTGGGGAGACGGAACTACCTGAGCACTCCTGGAAAATTTACAAATTCAACTTTCTCGATTAAGGATCCTGGGATAAGTGGGAAATCCTAAATGGGTTTAAATGCCAACTGTCTAGAAGAAGACTCATGACTCAAGTGTAAACAAATTAGTTCCATCTTTTGCTTTGAAGTAGGTCATACATGAGTGTGGGGTAGTAGGCACGAGGTGATGGAACTGAAATCATGTAGAGAACTATACAAAGGATCACCCAGAAATCCTTTTTGACTGTTCCACCGGAATATTTTCCTATCGTTTATAAAAATCACTCCCTGAGTAGATAGAGTGGAGTAACATGTTCGGGGCTTTGTACGGAGCAGTCCGTCTCTAGCAGTAACTCATGCCATAGAGAATAGCAATGCCCACGATATAGAAGTTTAAATGCTTAGATCAAGAAGAAAAGGCCCTCACCTATTATTTTGTTCATTAGTTTTCATCTTAAAAAACTGTGAAATTATTTGTTAGAAATAAATCTTATATGGAAACTCACTGTGTAATATCATAGTAAGTGTTGCTTAGGCAAGGGTGGGACCCCAGGGTGCTTTGGAAGGTGAATTATGCACACCCAACCCTGCCTGACTTAGCAGTTCTCTACCTGGGGATGACTATAACTGACCTCTATCGGATTTACATCTGAATACCATTTAAGTGCTATGCAAAGTTTTTATGTTAAATCTCCCCCTCTCAAAGGTACTGAGACAAATATTCATGTGGGAATGAGGTTTTAGAAACTGTATTAAGGGCTCAGGAGACAGGTGAGTTGGGGATAAAGTACTTGCTGGGCAAGCTTGGGGCCTAAGTTCAACCCCCAACAGTCACACGCTAAAATTAAAAAGAGGCCATGAATTTAGAAGAGAATGAGAAGGGTTATGTGGGACAGTTTGGAAGGAGGAAAGGGAAGGGGGGCATGATTTAATTATAGTATCATCTCAAAAAAAGGAAATAACGTTTAAAAAGGCATAGAAGTAGACACTTGTGATCCCAGTGCTAGAGAGGAAGAGACAGGCAGATCCCTGGGTTACCTGGCCAACGAGCCGAGCTAGCTCAGGCTGCAGGTTCCAATGATAGATCCTGTCTCGGAAACAGTGAGCAGATCCAGAGGAACAGCACTGAAAAGGTTGGCCTTTGTCTTCTACATGCACATGCACACATAGACACCTGCCTGTTCACACTCCCACTCAAGAACAACTGGTCACCAGAGCATTTAAGGGTATGTATCTGGCACAGTCCCCTTGGGGAACTCTGCAGATAATCCTCTGCTGGTGGTAAACTGTGGCCCCAAGGACACACACTCTTCCACCCTCTGCTCTCTGCAGGTGCAGGTACAGATAAAGGGTAGCTCTCATAGCCTGAAGGCAGCAGACAAGGAAAAAAGCTCTAGGTGTTGGGAGTGAAAGGCCCAGAGAAATCTGTGTGTACAAAAATGACCATGGGGTCTAATGCAAATGACTGCATCCTCTAGAATTTTCTCTTACATTCTCTGGGCCTCAGTTTACTCATCTGCTACACAGGATGTTAAAGCTTTCAACAAGTGAATGACCTACTAAGACAATGGAGGAAGAGCACATAAGCATCCAATTACTAGCG